>NC_092206.1:97751633-97859657 GCF_043381705.1 Parasteatoda tepidariorum
TTCTCCCCCCCCCCCCCGGGAAGGGTTTATTCGATTAAGTTAAGTTAAAATTAATTCATTAATTAAATTTAGGCAGCAGGCAGCTAGTTAAACATAATTAATTAAGTTAAGATTAATTCAATAATAAAGATAAACAAATTTATGAAGAGTCCGATTAAAAGATAAATTATTTTGTGAAGGGTTTGTTAACGGACCCAAATTTCTTCTAAACAGACCCCTGTATGTATGTATATATAATAGAAACATCCATTATATTCATGATTTTAATTAGTATAAGCAGAAATTAAGGGAAAGATGATGATTGATGATGATAACGAAAGCACAAAGATCAAATAACCTTTTTTTTCTGAATTAACTTATAACTTGAACTGAAGAATGAAGAACACTTGAAGCAATGTAATTCAGGTTCAGGGTAGACAAATATCGTGTAATTTATATGAAATATCAAAATATCTGATACTTCAGATACACAATACCGAATTCTCAGTAACACAGACATGAAGGGAAATGTTTATCTCTTAGTGTAGCAGGGTTGTCAATGATTTAAGAAAAAAAAATTATTAAAATTAATAAATTTAAATTTCGTGTAGAAAAAAAAGGACAATGATTAAAATAATCTGTCACACAAAAGAAATTTTGAAGAGTGGAGGCTTGGGAAATAAGAATTCTTTTGAATTAGCAGATTATTTTTGTTTAATAAGCTTAGATATAACATTTCACACTTATTAGATAATCTGTTCCTAATTTTTTTTCCGGCTATGGAACCCTAAATGATCATTCGGCGGAACCCAGACTTTATACAGTAAATATATAAAGACGTATTATAACCAATAAAAGACAACTTTATTTTGAAAATATTCAATAAGAGGAAAAAGATTTATTAAATATTTTCTATCACGGAACTCTAGAACCCACAGAGCACCGGCCGTCGAATTAGAATAACGAAAACAAAATGAATATATTATTTTTCTTTATGACATAATATAATATAGTGTAACTTTTTGCGTGTAGTTATATACAATCTTAAGTCAAATTGACTCAAAAAGATATTTTTTGTATATTACTTAATATGAATTAATAAAAATTATTTTAGTATTCAATTTAAGTAATTTTTTTTTTAATTAACGCAGGTAGGACACATATATAAAAGGCATTTTGTCACGTAATAAATCGATCAGTTATTAATTCTATAAATTTTGTGCAGGCTTTTTGTATAGATTATTAGCAGAAACAATTAAAAATCTAAAATCATCACTGCAGAGATGATAGAGGGGAAAAATCAATTTAGTATTATTTTAAGAAAATTTATTTTTTGTAAACCTTACCCATAATTATTAAAAAAATTAGGAAAATAATAAAAACAACACAGTTGTGAAATTCACCAGTATTATGCTAATTTTACAAAAACAAATTAGAAATTGATCGCATTTTCAAAAAAGAAGACATAAAATAACTTAAAAAACACTCTCAGTTCATAGATGAAGGGAGGTAGGGAGGGGAGATGAATTTAAATCAATTGATATGCAACTTCCATTGTTGGCTCACTCAAAGTAAAATTTCTCTTTTTTTTTAACGAATTTTCTTAATTAGTTGGCTACAAATTCCAATGGATAAAAAATCAAACAGATATAAAATCTTCATATTAAAAAAAAAATTCCCACAAAATTAAACATCAAAATTTTTTTTAAAGACATTTTATTAATTTATTCAGTTTTTTATTCGTAAGTAAAAAAAATTAAAATTCTACTTCTATTTACATGAGTTTTACAAATAGATTAAAAAATAATTATTTTAGACAAAAGAAATAGCTGCCTGCCTGTACGGCTGTTGTGGGAAAATTTTCATTGTTCTCAATAATTTTCAATGTTTATGTTTTAACGTATAAATTTTGATTTTGAGAATTTTAAAAAAGAAAAGTATTATCTACTATGAAAATGATTTTGAACATAAGTAATAATTGTTATTGGTGTGGCAGTTATGGTCACAAGTGTTCGAGAAATTGCCGACTTTTTAGAAAATTGGTACTACTTTAACTACACTGGGGAGCATTTTTTTTTTTTTTTTTTTTTTTTTNTTTTTTTTTTTTTTTTTTTTTTTTTTTTTTTTTTTTTTTTTTTTTTTTTTGTTGCCCGAGATTTTTGACAAATTTTAGATACTTTCGCAGCCCTGTTTTCAAATCTGCAATCTGTTTCTTTCCACAAGCTACAGTTTTTATGCGATTTATTAATATAGTCTGAACCTTGATTTTTTTAAAAATAATCTCGAGTGAATACTAAGTGTCCCCACTTCTCTGATACATAGTGCGTGGTAGAAAGAAGGCAATAATACATTTCAGTTTATTATGAGATAAGTTTAAGTCGTATGCTTTTCGTCTAAGTGATATTTGCATGATATTGCAGACAAGTGTATGAGTTACCGTGAATGATCAAGAGAATGTCGACTTTCACCGGAGAATGTCAACAATCACATAGTCGCTTTAGTGAATCTTCGAAATATTTGTTATATCCGATTTGATATTAATTGATTCGTTAATATTATTGTATTTATTCGATATTTTAATATCAGCTGAGGATAGATTAGGAGAAATATCAGTGTCTGGAGTACCAGTTAAATGAATATAGGGCAGTCACAATTGACCGTAAAAAAAACATTGATGTAGAGCATACCGGGCAGTGACACTCAACTTTAAAAACCATTGATGTATGGCATACCGGGAAAATGTATAGTATACCGTATGCAAGTGACATTTAACTTCGGACATTTACCAAAGCGACTACGTGTTTGTCAACATTTACCAGTGGAAGTCTACAAACATCCATCTCGATCATTAACAATAACATACGTACGTTAACCTATACATTCTTTATAAACTTAATCATTCAGACAGAAAATAAACGAAACTAAAAATATAACTTTAAGAAAAAAATCTGTATCTTTCAGAACGGAACTCATTTTAGATTTGAAATCCCCATAAAACTTGAATTAGGTAAGATCAAGTACTTGTATAAATGCAACAAAAAAATGAGTTCTCTAGTGTGTGTCATTTACTGAATTTTTTCACAAAACGTTTTCTAACGATAAACAAGTTATGCAAATATTATTACCATATTAAAAATGTCAACATTTATTATAACCTACTACTGATGCGATTTTCAAATTCTGTTAAATTAATTGACTTGGATAATGATCATTAAAAAAAAAACTATAATTGAAACCCTATACATCGAATTTGTTTTAAAAAAATGATAATAACTATTTCTACGGGATCGTTCAAATATTAAATAAGCACATAAAGGAAAGAAGAAAAGGGAATAAATATAACGCTTATGCAAGACACTATAGTCCTTTTATTTTCAAAATGCATGAAAAAATAATATTACTGAGAAATTTGGTAAAAAAATAACACTTGGACACATTTTGAAATAAAAACTAAAATTAAGGAAAGAAATCTTTCTAAGAGGTTTGAAACTTCAACGTAAATTTAATTTAAATTCACACCTTTTTATCTAGATTTAATCCTAAAATTCATGAAATTGGATTACTACAGCAAAAGTAACAACCAGGAAGGGAAGGGTGTTACGAATTTACGTCAGCGTGGAAGGGGGTTAGCAATTTGTTGAAAAGGGTGAATACAAAAATGCCAAAAACAGGCTCAGCACGTAATATTTGTATAGCCCCTAAAAATATCTTTATTTAACTTAAAATTATTTTTCTTCTAGTTCACTCTGACTAAGCCTAATCTAACTCTTTCAGATGTGTATCGCCCATAACGTAATAGTTTATAGGATACCAAACATCAGGCATTTAAAATCTTAAAACACCAAAACAAATATCTGTCATTCCATTATCAAAATATAAGTGAGCTGTATTAAGTCTGTAAAGAAGTTTGAACAAAAAAATATTGGTTAAAAATAGTCAATCTACTTTAACAAGTGGTTTACACTATTTGAATGCAATTTCGTAAAGATATTCAGGAGTTCATTACTTAAATTGTTTTTGTTAGACATCTCCATTACGCAATAGGTTCTTTTACGATTTTCTCTCATAATAAATTAAGTAATTTGCAACAACAAATGTTACTATGGTAACTACATCATGCATATAAATTTATTTAGCAAAGAAAGATTAACTGTAATACAATGAGTCATTTAGTAATCTTCATAAGTGAAAAGAATAATAATAAAAAATTCCATCAAATTAAATGGAACAAAATTTTAATAATTATTCAACTGTGATTATTGAAATAGGTATTACATAAATACAGAATGGGTATTACATGAAATAAAACCATACTTTATTTAATGCAGTACCTAATTCACGTTACCAAAATTGAAAGACAAATAAAATTAATAAGAAGTACAGAAAATTATTCTAAAAGTGTTCGATAGATGTGTAGAAAAATCGTTTGAAAAGGGTTCCTGATAAGTATAAAAGAAAATCTTATCATAAAAAAAAAGTAGTGTAAAAACGAAACCATAGAAATATCTTCTGAACAATATAGGGGAGAAATATTGAAAAAAAAAAACATTTAAAAGGGCAAAAAAAAAAATCTTTTTAAAAAATTAATTCTATGGTAAAATGAATTTTAGAAATGCTGCACTAACTCCGTGATTTATTTAGAATATTTCACAGAGTATGGCTTTATGTATGCTACACGTGCCAAGCTATCCTTAAATCGGCATAAAAATTCTCGGGAGGGAAAGAAAATTAAACAATTTAGAACTACGTCATAAAAAATGTTCGAAAGATTCTATTATTTAACTCGATATTTTATGCTGGAGAAAACACCACCCATACAAAAGCTATTACCTATACAACTAGCATGAATTCTATCACTGTTTGCTTCTAGTTTTAACTTTTTTTTAGCGAGCTATTGAAAATCAACAGAAAAATTCACTTATGTTCATTGATGAACATTTATGAAAAACATGTATCGACTAAAAAATTTGCTGAACTTCAGAATAGTCCTTAATAAAATTTACTAATGTAAAAGTATTGTATTAATGAAAAATATTTTAAAAAAAAAAGTGTCGTTTTTACAATTTTAAAACAAAGAAACAGCTTTGCAGTACATCATAAAAATTGAATAATGGTTAATAATTATTGAAAATCTATCTTAAAAAAACTCCACTTTTGAAAATTACCCTAAAAAAGTTTTCAGGCAATAATTAATTAAATGATTTTTTTTCTTTATAAAATATGTAAAACCATCAAATATAATTATACAAATTATATTCTATATATTTTTTCTATTATTTTATTATATATATTATACAAATCAAATCAAATATAATTATATGCAATTGGAATAAAAGGACCAACTTACAACAGTTTTCATATTGAATACAAGATTTTAAAGTAAAAATTTCAAACTGAACATTATAGCAAAATTTTGCAGACAACAATCAAAATAACTATGTTAAAATTGCAGAAGAAAATTGCTTGCATTATTAACAGTTAATTTATTTAAATTTTTTTTAATTGCAATATACAGTGAGTTTTAAAAGTAGGACATCTGCATTGAAATCCTAGGAGAAAAGCATTTTCAATCAATACAATTTCACAGGATAATTCAAAATTGTTAAAATATCTAGTAGGACCATGATTAAAGCATTCAATAATTGTATTATTTATTTCATGCAAAATTTGTAGTATACGATTTGTGGAAATAAGATTTTCGCTCTTTTCCGAGTAACAAAAAAAAAAAAATATTTGTTTTTAAAGGATAGTAAGTATACATTCGACATTAAAATAAAGTAGCTTTCTGTTTTGTATAAAAATAATCATATTTAAACAACTTACTTATCAAAATTAAATAAATAAATTTTAATATTGATACTATTTAAGAAGAAAAAAAGTACCAAATGTTCAACTTCTAACGCATGTTATTGCTCGAAATCGTAAATTTAATCTCTACCTGCATTAATTAATACTCAAAAAGTAACAAACGTTTAACTTATACCGTAACTTCTATCCTGGATAAATTTTGCATTTCGCTACATAATACAATTTCTGAAAGCTTCGATCATGGTCAATCAAAATAATTTAGAAATATAAAAGACTCATGTGATATAGAGAGTGAAATGATGGATGCATACGAAATTTCATTACTAGCTGCAAATTGAAATGAAACAATACTACAGCCAATTCTAGGCTGAATAAATTTTGCTTTAAAGTAAAGAATACAATTTCTGGAAGCAGCTTCAATAACGTATTTTTAAAAAATCCCAATAATTTGGTAATGTAAAACTGCCCTGTGAAGTTGTAGTGACTTAAAATACTGCTTCTCATAGATATAAAACGCAGGTGCACAAAATGCTAACTTTAGTGACTCTTTTAGAAACAATAAGACAGTGGAATTTTTACACAACAGTCAAGTACTGCCGCTCCTACATTGTCATAACACACGGCAATCTCGAGTACTTAAAAAAATCCCCCCTTGTACCCCCTAAATACAAGATGAATTTTTTTTTTTACCCTATCATTAGTAAATATGGGGCCAGCATCCGTTTTTTATCAGGCCTAGGGCGTTTTTGGAACTTAGTTCGGGCGGAACCATAAGAAAGAATGGGCGGGACAGGACTGACCTCGAACATCGACCTTCCACCAACAATTTTAGCATCATTTAAATTGTACAGCCACAAACTAAGGAATGAAAATTAAAGATCTTGATGAAAGATCGATGTTGGGAGATGAAAGAAGAAAAAAAAAACGTTCTAATATGTAAATAGAAGAACATAACATTACTTACATTAGCATCTCAGATTAACTTCTTTTCCCAATATGGCTGCCTTTTTATCTTCTTTTCGACGCCAAACTGATCACGCACATAAACATAGGTATCCATAGCGCGATCACAGGTAGATCGGGATTAATATGAGTATCGGTGATATCTGTTCGATTTCTTTTCGAATGATGAAAAGAATAGTAGAGAGGAATAATTCATTTTGGAGACACTATTCTTTAAAAGGGCAATTGTGGGCCCTCGTGACTTGGGGGAAGCCGTGAGAGAATCAGCAATTTGGCACGCGGCCAAGAGTCGGATACGAGTGAAATCTCTGGCAGGGGCCGGCCGCGACCGACCAATCAGAGAAGAGCAGGCGTACGCTGAAGTGTTCTGCTTTTCCCCCCGCTTTCTACTTCCGAATTTTGACCCCCTTTGCACTTGTATTTCGCATGCCGCCCCAAAGACGGCTAGTTGGGTTTCGGTCGGTATAGAAGAGTATTGTTTTGTGCATGTGTGTTGTGCTGCTCAATGTGTATGTTGTTATGGTGAACTTACGGACTACGCATGGAATATACAATTTGTGAAAAGGATGCATTATTTTTTTTTTATTTAAGTAAGTTTTTGTTTATTTTTCAATATATTCATAAATAAGTAGGGTAACGGAGGGGGGGCTAAAAAACTTTCTTCCAAACATAACCCATTCTATTTTTGGAAACAGTTTCAACTTTTAATTTTTTGAATACGCCTTCACAAATTTTTAAGTCAAGATGTAATTCCAAAAAAAAAAAAAAATTTAAAGTAGGTTTTTCATCGTTTTTCAATATTAATAAATTAATAGGGTTGAATAACTTATTTCTTAAAGTTTCCCTTTCTACTTGAGTGAAACTATGAGCTTTAACTTACTTCACTTAGCACTTATTACTTGGCCCTCAGATTTTCATTTCATTGATATTTTTCCAAAAGATTTAAAAATTTGAATAAGTTTTTTCAAACGATATCAAGACTGAGAAATTAATTTAAACTGAAATAATAATAATTAAAAAAAAAAAAAACTTTGCTTTAAAAATAGGGCGAAAATTCATTCGCAAAAAAATAATCGCAGTTTCATAACTTGAAATACCAAAAACTTAAATTTGCAATGAAAATTGGCCAACTCAATACCGTTCCATAAAGCCTTCATAATGAGTGTATATTTCCCCAAACAAAATACGAAAGTTTCAGAATTAATAATTTTTCACATACTCTCAATAAACTTATTCATAAAGCACCAAACAACTCAATACCAAGCAATTAAAAATAGTTAACTATGAATTACTTTTCATTCATAATTAAATGTAATGTTATTTAAAAAATATATTTAAATAAAATAAATTTTAATGTTATTAAACCCAGTTAAATTTTTATTACTAAAATTATATACTTTTGCATAATTTATTTCACTGAAAAATAAAGTTGTTAATTTGGAATGGATACTTAATAGTTATTCTCGACAAAATTATATGGGGAAAAAATTAATTAAGATTCCAACAACGTATATCTCCATTCGAAACGTTTTGTTGTGAATGTTGAGGTGGGCTGCCACTTGTTGGCCACACGGAGGGAAAGTCGGCCACCCCCGTTAGGACTTCTTCCTCTTTGGAAAGGCAGCCGCCGCTCCTCTCGGCGCGGAAGCAAACCCTCCGCGTACTCTCTCTCTCTTTTTTTGCTTTCTCTCTCTCTCTCTATTCTATGAGGCTCGGTTTAGGTTATTTGTTTGGAACTTTTTATTTTATTTTTTTGTTTGAGGGATTTTTTTAAAGAATATTTTATTTTATAATTCTTTATTGCAAGAATATATAGTGTCGTTTTAAGATTATAGTTAGTATTTTTTTTGCTTAATAGGTTTTACATTACATTGTCAGTTGGTTGTTTTATCAGACTTTTTTATTTCAGAAAGGATTTTTTTTTTTTTAAATCATCGTTATTTGTATGGATTTACTTTTTTAAGAATAGTTATATTGTGGTTTGTAAGTGTATATTTTTAAGGCATAGTTATAGTTGGTAAAAAATATATTTTTTATACAAAACCAAAAAAAAAAAAAAAAGAAGGAAATAGCTTATAAGGATTTATTGTTTAAGTAATAGTCATAGTTTGTAACTATTTCTTTTAGACATAGTTATAATTTGTAAGGATTTAAAAGCCTTTTTTTAATATAGTTGTAATAATTTTTTTTCTTCTTCATTAATACATAGTTAACATTCAAAGCCTTTAAGTAGAAAACTGCAGGCAAATATAATATCGTTTATGTATAAGTTTGCTAGGATAGAGCATTTGTATCTCTTTTCTTAGCTCATCCAATTGACCAGAAATATAAAACTACCAACAACAAAAAAAAAAGTTTTAAATCAGTTTTTTATTTCAAGTTCGAAAAGATGTGTTAGTAAACGTAAAAGACAAACTGAAAAAAATAATTCAATGGAGTCTAGTGTTTATGTTATAATTTAGGGGGGTGCGCATTTTATTACAATTTACGCCTTTCAAATTATAATTTTGCTCCTCTCTAGATACATTGTTCATTTTCCTGAGAATGTTTAGACCAGATTCTCGTCGTATAGTTTGTATTAATTTGATCAGTAAGTAATAAAAATTAAATTATGGTTCATTTTATCATGTATCTTGGCATATAAACGCGATTTTCTTTGATTAAATCGATGTTGATTTAATAATAATAATTATTAATTATATTGTTTTTCTTTTGCTGAACTATTTGCAATGTGCGTATATTTGCACGAGCAGATTATGTAGATAATAAACATAGTTTAAAGCAGTCATTTCGATTTTTTTTATTACTATTAAATGAGTAGTTTCTAATTTAGATTTATTTGAGTGCGCTATTTCTTAGTCGCTCATAAAATTCTTTGGAGGATATACATTAAAAAGTATGAAGCTTATATTTTATAATATTTTTAAGAGCCTCGCAGAGATGATTGTGAAGATATCGGTGAGAAGGTATTGTGAAGAGAAAAAGGTTATTTTTAAAATATTCTCTGTTTTAACCATAGTAAAATTTTTAAAAAGTAAAATGGTTTTTTTTTTCTTACGTGTTTCAATATTATACAATTGCTAGTTATAAGTTCATATTAAAACACGCGTAAATAATAAAACTAAAAAAAATGCATGTACGCGTTCAAGCATAAACGCAGCTTTCTTTTTAAAAAAATTGCGCTGGGAGATGTTTGAATTAAAGTGAAAGTTTACAATTCACTAAGTGGATTCGAATGATAGTTTCACGTACTATGATTGTACTATTTAGATAACCATAGAAATATACATTCTTCATCATTATAACCAGTATAGCCCATATTAAAACTAACGCACGAGCCAGTTATAGTTACTTCCACGGGTGGGAAGACCGAATCAAACTTCTCGATATTATGAACAATAATGCGCGTATTATAACTAACGCTCAAGCCTGTTAACGAGCCATAACTAACATACGTGCCTGGCGCTCAACTGGAGCATTCCACAAAAAAAACCGAGCCAAACTTCTCGTTATTGTAATCTGAATAGCACATATTACAACTGACTCTCGATGCAGTTCTATAGCCGTTCAGTTGGAGCCTTCCACGGATAGGGCCGAGCCAAACTTCTCGTTATTATAACCAGTATAACACACATTATACCAAACACAGAAGGCAACATCATAACCACTCATTCCCCCAGAAGGCCCAGTTGAAAAATTAAAGACTTTAGATAACTGATAAGACTTTAATTTACTGACACCAAACCTTCGACATCTGAACTGTAAGTTGTTAAACAATAATTCACTGATCTTTCTTATTTTTCTTTAAAAAGAAATAGATTTTATGCAAAATTTCAAATAAAAGCTTTAAACATAAACACATACTTGCACATAATTTCTTAATTTCCATACTATTAATAAACAAAGAAAAGTAAAAAGTTTGGTGGATCCAAAAAAATCTAATCTGCACTTATTTTTTTATGACTAATAGTTTTCTTTTTAAAATTTTTTTTAATTCGACTAGGGTCATTATTGTATTAAGTCCCCTCCTCCAAACATATTTGTATTTCTCCCGTGCTTATTCGAATCTTCAAATATCATGTTTTAACACTATGGAATCAGAGAACTCGGATTCGTTCGATAATTTTAAATTAATAATTCTAAGGAACATTCTGTTTACTATGATGATGCACTATTTTTGTCCATGCACGATACACTATTATTGTCTACAGTGTCAATCACATTGTGCACAGCTCCTCGCATCACCTGCTACCCAATGGTAATCAAACCGACTAACATGGATACGCATGTCGGCAGTGTTAGCCAGAATAGTTAATGCTTATAATCCGACTTCGAAAGTAATGTATACATTTTTGTCCAGTGAAGTACGAAATTGTCTTAGCTCATTAATTTTCAGATTTCATTGCATATAAAAGAATATAGTGTGTGCATACAGACGTTTTATCTTGGTTCTGGGACCCTGCTGCCGTGGATACTAGCTTGCCTACCCAATGACGAACCACGGCGTGTAATTGCTTATAATTACAAATCAATTTTTTAATGAATGATAATTAATATCTTCTTTTTTTTGTTATTATTATTTCCAAAATAAAACTAGCAATATTAGAACTCAAATNGAAAGATGTTTTAATAACTGACTTTAATAGTATGACAAAATAATTCAAACCTTTGAAGCCCTAATGTTTTTTTAAAAAAATTATTTTAATTAGCTTGGTTCTGAAAATTATTTCATTATTTGAGGATTGCAATTGTATATATATATATATATATATATATTTTAATTATGCATATTGTACATCAAATTTCACTCTCCATTCGAAAAAAAAGAAAGGAAAGAAACTATATTTTCAAAGTAAATATTTTGCTTACGTCGAAATTGTCAATGTTCTGAAATTTTAATAATTAAAATTCCAGTTTGGGATTCTACCTATTGTGTATTTTAATTCTTAATTTAATATATTTAAAAAAAAAATATCCACACAATACCCACCCTATTGCCTGGAATCCTGCCCGATTTTATTTCTAAATGTTCGGTCATTATTATAGTTTGGGCAACATCCGAGATTTGAGAGAGTGCCGAAAGCATGTATAGCAATAATAGTCACTATGTAGCAATTAAAATCCAGATGAAATCAGTTGGTTGACGTGTCAGTGACCTTAGCGAAATGTACGGCAACCTCCTCCCCTGCCGTATGCCGGCAACGCCGCAGAGCGAATTCGCCACCAGCATACGACGCGTTAAGAATCCGCGGATGAGCAAGTTTTTTTTTTTTTTTTTATTCCCCTTCCTTACCCCACCTTTATTTATATTTTATTTCATTGAATCAATGTCATCTTTCGTTGTACCCTCCCACGAAGTTGGTTGAAAAAAAGAACCTGTTTTTTTTTTTCAATAAGCTGTAGGTTCTTTTGAGGAAAAAAAATTAGAGTTAAATAGTTAATGAAAAGCAAACACATAAAGATTTAAATTTTTTTTATGCAGTATATGAAATGCATTTTATTATTTTGGTATTTATGAAACAAATTTCTTAATAATTACATTAAAGTAAAATTGTAAATTTAGTACAGAACTTTAAAAATAGGTAGAAACATTATATGTCATAATAGAAGTATGCACTGTGTTACTATCGTTTGCATGATAATCATTAACGGAATATTTTATGCTAATCGTTAAAAAAGAGTTAATTTTTGCAGGAAAGGGGAGAAAAAAAATTCCCGTCATGTGTATTTTATTTATTCACCTCGCAGCAAACTTGCATCATCTTATATTTAAACAAAAGGAAAAACCTCTAATTTTTAAAAAGATTTTTGAAAGATTGCAGACGCTGACATAATAGTAATGTGGATTCTGATTCTCATAGGCATAAAGACAGGAGATAAAGTTTTTGCTTTTGAAAATAGTAAGTAAACTGCACAGTGGGTTATTGGCGACGGTCTGGGAAACATCCCCGAGGATGATCCGAAGACATGTCATCGCAATTTTGATCCTCTGCACAGAGGATGGCTTCCCTGCCTTGGTAGCCCGACGACCTGCAAGCGAAGTCGAGCACTTTACGGTAGAACAGTTTTCACGAGGGCCGATACCACGCTCCCTCGGCCCCTACGCAGGCTGATCAAAGTGGTCACCCATCCGCTTACTGACCGCAACCTGTGATGCTTGATTTCGGTGCTCTACTATGTCTTTAATCTACGATCTCGATCTACGTGTCTTTACGATCAATCCACGGCGGCACTTCTAAAAATAGTTTAAAGTGTATTCATTGTTTTCGGTACGAATGTAATCGGATTTGCAGAACGCGGTATACTGACTGTTCTAATTAATCAATAAAATACCAAAATATAGCAAATAACCCATCCTTTAATATCCGAAGACATGATTAACTAGTATTATTGAATTATTATCTATATTTGTATATGTAGCACTTATTCACTTTTCATTAGAAATTTTCATTGGCAAATATTGTTCGTCAATTTTTTTTATCACATTTTTTCGAAAATATATATTAAAAATGTATAGAGGGCTAAATTTGTTCGCTGTCCAAATTTCAAAATGATATAACAAATGGTTCTTGAGTTATAAAAGTGACACAGACAAGCACATAGATAAACTTTTCATTTTATTATTATAGATATCAGTATTTTAACATGAATTATTCTAATTATGAGTGACATATAATTAGTTGTAACTATTTAAAAATTGTTAGGCATAAAATAAAATAAAAATATATGTATGGATTCGATAAAGAAGAAAAAAATTAGCACTTACAGAAAAGACTTCTTTTCCACAAAATTTTGTAGCACAGGTTTTATGCTTTTTTTAATTTTTATTTCGTAGACTAAATTTTTATTTTTTTAAAAAAAAGATTGACTGTAAAAAAGTGAAATAAAATTTAGCTTGCAAGTAACTTAAATAAAATATTTTGAATTTCGAAATGACGACCGAAATTTCAAAATTTCATGTATGTCTTTTAATCAAATAAAACCTAACTCACGTATTTGTACAATAATTACGTTTTTAAAAAACGCTTCAACGCGATGAATCCATTTTAGCGAGATTTTTGTTCACTTTAGCGTGATATTTAGTAACTAATATCAAAAAAATCATCCGTAAAGTTCTTTTTTCCAGCCTCACGCGTTATTCTTTGTCATAAGTATTCAATTATCGGCGTGCTCTTTGTGAAATAGACCGTCCACGTGATTAGCCCTGAACTATTTCCTTTCCCCTCCCTCCCCTCCTTGCATAATTCACGTAAATAGAGAAGGAAATTTTCGACTTAAAGAAAAAAATATATATGTTTACTTTTTTCTATTGAGTGACAATTTTCTTCCAAGATAACGCCAATTTCCTTTTTAATCTTATTCTTTACGATTTTATTAATTTTTCCTTAACTTGACAAGAGTTATATAGAAATATATTTGCTTGATTGAGTTTTACTTTTGACCTATTATAGCACTTTATTCATTTTTAATACGCATATTTTATTATTATCATTTTTAAGTACGTATTCCTTGATAGAATATTCAATTTCGCCATTTTTTTTTTTCTATTTATTTCTTTGTGAAATCCTTGACTGATTTAATAATTTCCGGATTACGATTTACACTATGCTTGATATTAACTAAAAACTGAGCATTTTATGCGTTGCGTGATTCTTCAAAATCATGAAATCCAGTCGGAAAAATGATTTATCTATTGATTATGATTGTCAGTTTATTTTAATAGGTAATTTCATATTTAAATTTTATTTAATAACAAAATCCGCTAAATGAAAATAAATAAAAAATATTTGTACTGCTGAATAATTTATTTAAATTCAAAAGATATTTTTAAAAAATTAATTATAAGCATACAACACTTATTTTAGTATAAGTTGAATCAAGTTATTTTTTTACATATAGAAATATATTGTTTTATTTTATATGTAAGATATCGTTTATGCAGCATTCATTATTAATCTATCCAGTAACTTTTAAAAACATTATCTAGAATTTAATATTTCTTATTCTCATTATTCCTTTAAGTTCTTTTTAGTAATATTGATTGCAATATTTTAATTCTCGTCAATAAAAATTAAAAAACGATTGTGATCCTACAATCGAACACGAGAAAAAAAAAACAAAAAAAAAAAATCATACGATTTAAAATCATAATATACATAATATACCATAGTGAAACAATCAAAATGAAATATTTGAAACATTTTTTTTTTTTTGAGAAAATGTTTAAAGGAATTTTATGTAAAATTTTTTTAATACTTTTTTCTGGGTGACCAGCATTTTAGATACAAGTCAAATGCTTTAAATGTTATAAAGAAATAAATATTGAAATTAACTTTTAATAATCCTAAAGGATTACAAATACTGTCTTTAAAAGTTTGATAAGTTAAGTTCTCTCTTACTGGAAATAAATAATAAGACAATAAATAAGACAATTTATTATTCTGTTTTTAAAGCTAATAAAAAAAAATATCCCCAGTTGGTCTTAAAATCGGTGCTATATGAACATGTACCTAGGGACCAATGTTGAAATGTCTATATTTTTCAATATTGGTCCCATATAAGGCCAATATTGGACTATATACATTCAGTATAGCGCCTGCATTGGCTGAGTAATGAATATAAAATATCGGATGAATCTGACAACTCTATATAGGGCCGATATCGGTAAAATATCGGCCCTTTGAACCCTTATTGAACCAAGATTCGTGAATATGGTTCCAATAAGGGCCCAAGTTATATTGTTGCTAGGGACTTGCATTACAAGTTCACGCGTCAAATACTACAAGGGAAAAATATTTAAGCTAATTGATTTTAAAAATTTTAAAGCTAGTTTTTAAAATGATTAAAGTATTTTCTAAATGTTATTTGGCCTTTACTAAGAGCTCAGGTCTATCTGAGTCACCAGCCTTTTAGCTACAGGTACCATTGTTGCTCCTAATATTTTAAAGGAAAAAAAAAAAATTATTTAGGCATTTCAGTAGGAATAGGCCATCCATTGTAAGTCTATCTCCATGGCTGACATCTCTTGTTCACCCCGTTGACAGGACAAAAGATTCCTTTTTACAATAGGAAATTTCCCCTCCCAGCTCAGCTGGCTCTTTCAATATTTCTGCCCTTAAGAAGAAAAAAAAAAAAATTGAGGGATCTGAACCTGCCCCCCTCAGTCTGTCCTTTTCTTTAGCATTCCCAACAGTTCTTCATCATCATCTATCTAATTCAACAAAAGGCAACATGATCTGGAATTAATCATGGAGGTTTCCTTTTCACATTTTTGTGGTCAAGACTTATTAGCCATGGGAATTTGGAATTCGTATTAATTCTTGAGAAGCCTATGAGCTTTGATCAGGAGTTGCATCTGATACTTTTTATATTAAATTCTACTCCTATGGTTACGCAAAGTTAGAATTCGCATTGAATCTTAAAAAATCTATGAATCCCTGTATGAGTTGTATCTGATACTTTTTATATTAAATTCTACGCCTATGGTAATAAAAAGTAGAAATCCGCATTGAATTTTGAGAAACCAACGAGTTCCTGTATATGAGTTGTATCTGGTACTTTTTGTATTAAATTCTACGTCTATTTAGGGAAATGCCCCAGCTCCAAAGTCTGATAGGCGAGCTTAGATTGCTGCCTTGTGAATACTCTGTAAATGATCCACACTGGCTTTAAATGTCATCCAAATATTATTCGCATCTTGGTGGTCGAAGAACTTTTTTTATTTTCAAGCTTAGTAATAATTAAATTACGCCACCGTTAATGTAAATACATTTTACTTTTATTAAAAAACTACGACTATAAACACCAAGGTTTGTATGTTTAAAAAAATAATAAATAAAATAAAAACATATAGCGTATTTGGCACTTAATCTAAGCAACTTTTTTTTCTTGATATTATATTTAGATACATAGCAAATAACATTTAAGCAATTTATATTTAACTTTAGACATAACATTGCCATCCATTACATTGCAACTAAATTAATAAGCTGCTATAACAACGTTGCCATTTCATTAGAAATTATGTATATACATAAACTTCCACAACTTTAAAATAAGCTTTTGTTCTTCTTACCCTCGCCCCCTCTTACCTGAATGGTTGAAGAATTTCAAACAGCTCTTATGGACTCAAATAGGAACATATAGGAAGAAGATAAAAATAAAACAAAATAAAAGAAGATTGATAAAAAGCCTAGCTTCCCGCTCTCTCCGTCCCTCTATGAAGCAGAGCAGAACGCGCATTTGTTCTGAACGGAAGAAACTTCGGTCGATAAACAGTCCCTTCTCTTCTCTATTTTTCGATTTCTCCTCTTCGTTCTATTCTTTCATTCTTTTTTTATTATTATTATTCTTTTTTTAAGACACTGGGTGGTCCAATTTTAATTTATCAACAAATTGCCGTCCGAATTCTGGGTCTTTCATTCAACATCATCTTAATAGATTAAAGGCAACCACAGAGAAAGTAATGTTCGATGATGCTTTTGGGTGTGAATTTTGTTCTTTTTTGTGAGTGAGAAAGCATGGGTGGCTTATTCGTGTGTCAGTGGCATCAGGGTTATTTCTTCCTTACATCGTGATTAAATCTGGATATTTTCAAAAACAAAGATGTATGTTGATTCGTGACTGCTGATGATGCCATCATAAATTTCATTTGGTTTTTACCTTTGTTTCGCGTAATCTCAAATTTTTGGAGTAAGAAAAAATTGCTGAAAAAAATGTGAGAATTAAAAATCGTTTTCAATATATTTGAGTGGATTAAATATTCAAGAAAGTGTACAATCAATCAAGTTTTTGTCTTCTTCGGGTTAATAGTTTAATATGATGGGAATAATTTGTATTTTTTCTTTACTAGTTTAAAACTTATGCAGAATTTTCATGAGACAATATTATATATATTTCACATATGCTTTTGAGAATACATTCTCATCGTGAATTTCATTTATTTATTTTAGTTTAGTTTCTTTCTTTCTCATATTTTTGAGACAGGTACAAAAAGGAAACGAAATAAAAAAAAAATTGAAGTAGGAGTTCAACTGTTTTTAAAATATTTGCATTAAATTTTAAAGTCAAAAATATAATCAAGAATTGAATTTTTTTTTATTCTTTTGAATTTCCCCCCCTTTATACTACAAGAATGGATTCGAATTTTTATTTTTTAATTTCAAATTTTTACTAAGATTTCTGAAAATTTTTAATAAAAGCTATTCTACTGTAAAGTCTTGCAGATGTCACAAATTAATTAACATTTTAGTCACTAGAGAGGAGAAAAAAAAATATTTTGTAAAGATGTTTCGATGCTTTGTACCTAATGCGAATAGAAAAAAAAGTTTTACTCATATTTTTAAAAAGAAACCTTCAGCTGAATAACTAATTATAGTTAAATTGGGAATACATATCGTGAAATAGGGATATTTCTTGATATATCGTAAATAATATATTCCTTGACGATATATAAATAGTTGATATTTCGCGATATTAAAATTCTGATATTTCTCCACTGTTTATAACACAATACTTCGAGCTTTGTGGGTAAATACCCTTTTGCCTATTTTGAATTTTTCATTTAAATGTTGTATATTTATGTGTTACCTGAAATGTTATTATGATTTTATATTTAAAAATTATTAATTTAAGAAAACATTGTGAAAAAGACGTGCGACACAATGCGTTCTACCCTTTAGGTTTATTTTCCCTGTTATTTTCTGTATATTTTTTCCTATAACTTTGTTAGGTAAAGTTATAACTCAATTTATTTTTAGTTGTTTGTATTTTATTAAATATGCGTAACTGTATTTATTTTTATACCTATCAATGTCCTTAATTTGTGACATTGCCTATCAACTATTTCTATCAAAACTTCATCTATGTGTTATAAGTGCTTACTGTAAAAACATGTGGTAGCATGTTTTTAGTTTGCTTTGTATGCATGTTCTAATACTTGTGATTAGATATTTGAAAAATAATTTACGGTTAAAAAATTATCAATAAAGTTAGTTAACTTAAGGGTGTTTTAGTTAAAAATAGTTATAATAAACTTTGTCCCGCAGAGAACTTATCGGAAAAAGACAATTCCCAGTGATGATAAGTCCCTCTTTGATCAGTCTGCGATGGGACCAAGGATGTACGGTATCGGTCATCGTTAAACTTTCCTACCGTAAGCGAAACCGTGCTAGACGTCGCGCGCAGGTCGCCGGGCTACCAAATCGGAATGCTATTTCCTCTGCAGAGGATTAAAGTTACGATGACATGTCTTCGGATTGTCCTCAGGGATGTTTCCTAGACCGTCGCCAATAGCTCATTATGCGTCTCTAGTGCGACGTTAATAAAATATTACTATAATAAACTTTTCTAGTCAAAACTGAATATGTATAAATATTCTTTTTAAGTATTACCGAAATCTCTTTAATAATTAAAACGTTCGCGTTAAATTCAAACTATATTATTCTAAATACAAAAAAATATCGAAAAGCATGGAAAAAACATGCAAATTGACTAATTGTTAGTCATCAGGGTACTTCATATACGATATATTATATTCATAATTAATTATTATATTTTTAATTTAGTATTATTTTGAACAGTATTGGATTTCTCCTTAATAATTGAATTTATTTATGCATTGATATTAAAAGTTTTTCTATTGCAAATTTGTGTTATTAAAATTTTTCTGAAACACTCTCGTATTGTATCAATTTTTTGTATTGATAATTATATTTTAACTGTAGAAATGCTTAGTTTCACAAACCATTATATTAAAATAAATCTTATTTTACGCATAAAGTGTAGAGGGAAACTGCTATCGTTAAACTTAAGGTGCGCCAATGTGACTAATCTCTAGTCACACTCCATTCGGATTGTTTCACTTCCAGATTGAAACAATGTCACACAGCATTTTCCAACATTATAAAACCTCCACGTCAACTTTAATACTTGATGACGGACAATCCATAAACACTATCCGAAAGACGATGATGCAATCGGGGCGGTGTTGTTGTAAAACCTAGGCTGACCGCACATCTTCCGCGTGGGTCCCAGTGGTTGAGTCACCCGATCAATTCTTGTCCGGCCATCTCCTGCTGCTGATCACCAGTCATGTGTAAAGGCGTGTGCGCATGCCGGACTCTCTGCTGTCTTGTGTGTGGAAAAGTTTTAATGAAGTCGATCTCATGCCTCTTCGAATACACTTGGGAAGATTCTCTTTCGCGTTAATGGCTTTTCTTTCCACTTTCAATAGTGTTTTGGATGTTTTGACGGAATTTAAATCAACAGGTGGCTCTTCCAAGTTTTAGAAGGTACGGTGAAGAATTTAGTTTCTTCGTTATTTACTTATTAATAGCATGCTTGAGAAATTCATTTTATCGAGTTAATCTTCAGTAATGAAATTATTGTCCTGAAACTTTGTTGAATAATTTGTTTACTATTTAAATTGTATCCAAGTTATCGTCAGTTTAGTTAGGTTTTTATGGATGGATGTTAAACATTTGTTTCAGGATTTGGATAAATGAATGTTTATTGATTTTTAAACTTTAATTCATTCAACAAATCAATTATATTTTTTTAATCTTCGTTTTAGATTCAAGTTCGCGACTTGTAAATGTTTATTTCAGGATTTGGCTATGCATTGGTAAGGAAATTGATTTCTAGAGTTTAGACCGAACAAAAATCAGTTTTAAGGGAGAAAAAATATTATTGTCAGTTTAGGTATCTGTTATTGGTATCAGTTTAGGATTTCTTTTTATTGATAGAAGTTTTGATATAGGATAGGAAATTATATTGTCGTAATAAAAAAATTATATTGTTGCCAGTTTAGGTTTTCTTTTTATTGATCGAAGTTTTGATATAGGATAGGAAATTATTGTGTTGCATTAAAAAAATTATATTGTTGTCAGTTTAGGTTTTCTTTTTATTGATGCAATTTTTGATCTAGGATAAGAATTCAGGATTTGAATGTGTTTCTAGACTTTAGTTACACACATCAATCAATTAGAGAAAAAAATTATGCAATCGTTAGTTTAGATTATTTATTTATTTATTTTTTTGCTGATACAAATTTAATATGACATATTTATTTCTGGATTTGAATAAGTCTTGATAAATTAATATTTATTAATTCTTAGGTATAGCTCCATATAACAATAAATTAGAAGATTTTTTTCATTTTGTTATTTAGATTAATTTCTGAATCGTTGTTTCGTGATTTTCGCTGTGCGCTTTAATATAATGTTAAAAATTCTGGTAACGTGTACTGTAAAAAATTCAGGATTAAATTACGGTAAAAGGGACTGGCACCATGAGTGCAGCAACAGTAAAATCTATTGTTACCGTAAAATTTTATGTGGTAATTTTTACAGTAAAAATTACGGTATATGAAATTTTTATGGTAAAAAGGGATTTTATAGTAGAAAGTACAGGATCTCTGATTCGACGGTATTGCTGGTACTTTTTACCGTGATTTGATTTGGAATTCATCGTGTGTTGCTATCATAATATCGTTCAAATTCGCTGCAACAGGAAAAGTTAACCATATTGTCGGAAAATTTAATCTTTTTTGAAACTTAATGACAAGAATTATAATATGTTGCATTCTAATATTATGACGTTGAATCAAGTTATTTAGTATATGTTTATAATGATTTCACGTGCAGACATACTTTATTATCTAACATTTCTAACCATCTCACAAGTTACCTAATAAGAACGCACACATTTTTCTTACGACAATTCAGAAATATTTTTACTGTTATTTAAATTTACGGAATCAGTTTAATTTTAATTACGAAAAAAAAAGGAAATTCTATGGAGTTAAACAATTATTATACTGATTTCTGTTCAATTAAATGTAATACTTTGAAAAATTTAAAATGAATTTATACTAATAGTACTAAAAGTAATTTGAAAATTTTTTGTAGTCTTAAGAGATTGGTGTAGTGCTATCAAAAGAGTAGAATTTCTTAGCTACTGATTTCCCGGGTTTTAATATATTAAATTTTAATATCATACATAATTTTATAGACAGTACGTGCAATAATGTTACAAAGTTTGGGTAACCTTAATAATGTTCGAATTTGCTGCAACCTTAATATACAGCTCAGATCCATATTATCCTACTTTTTTATTGCATTATAATATCGCTCCTGGTGGCAAATCCCAATTTTGGGTTTACGACAATTAACGTTAAATTCCGTAGCCTTGTAATTTTGAACCCCATACAGAAGACAAGGGAACTTCTGTATCAAGAATTGAGAGAAATTTTCCTGCTTTCTTGGAGGACTTTTCGATCGAACTAACCCGCATTTGCGTTATACGAAAAGGAAAAAACACGAAAACCCCCCACGGTTAGCCTGATGGCAAGTGGATTCTAACCCATGATACCGTCTACCCGTGAGGATATTTAACGTCAGCACTGTGGTCGGTGCAAGCCGAGTGCGGAATTCGTATCGACCTGAGAAGTTAACTTATGATTACGCAAGGAAGTTCTATTCCAATAATTTGTTTGCATTTTGATATTTTGAAAATTTCTTTTCAGTGTTTGAAACTTCATGGCTTTCTCTAGGTTTGCCTGCACTCACTTTTTCTATACTTTAAATTTTGAATTTGTTATAGAGCATTTGCGATGAAAAGTTTCTCCCGCGATATGGCGTCCTCTTAGATTCTCCTACCATCATCTTGAATCGAACGAAAGTACTTAACACGCTGTTAATGTTGAATTTAATTTGCACCGTATTATGATTTAACCTGTCGATATTATGGTGCAACGTGTAACCAATTTTTCTGAGAGTGAAGAAAAAGTTTACATATCTGTCGCTCAAAACTCTTCATATTTCGTTGGAAAAAAAAGTCGCGTCACATGAAAGAAAAATTAAAATAAGTGTGCCTGCACGCCAGGATTATTTTTCTTAAAAAAAATCTCATTTTTCGTCGGAAAATCCATGGAAAAAGAAGCGGTCATATTGCATGTCTCAGCGAACTTAAGCCTGATGCATCGCCTACGCTCTCCCGCCAAAGAAGTTCATTTAAATTTCTGTCTCGTGCCAAAAGTGCATTATTTCCTCTTATTTATTCCACTCTTTTAATTGCATAAGCCGGATATGACGTCAGGAGGAAAAGTTACAAGTCGGGGGTCCGATAAATAGAAACAGGAAGAGAGTGACGATGTAGCGTGCAGCATTGGACGTTATTTCTGTATTTCACTCAAAGATGACCCTCGATGATAGGAACAATTATTGCGTTCGATAATGGGCCTCACTTAACTTTCTTTTGTTCTAACCGGTATACTTTGTCTCCTAGTGACATTTTGAACTAAATATTAGTTCTGTTTTCTTGAGCATTGTGTGTGTGTGTGTGCTCCATATAAAATATTATTTCATATTGTGATGCAATGGGTTCGTGGTCTGAATGACGATTAATAAGTAGTAGCGAATCTATATAGTATACATATAATATATTGAGAAATATAATAACAAGCCACATTTCCAACTTTATCGGAAGAGCGTCCTTTATAGGCGTGTGTGGTAAAATGTCTCTATTTATATGTAGATGAGGATTTGCGTACTTACGATATTTATTTGAACTAAGTTTTTAGTTGTATTGGTAATGTACTAGATTTGTCAAGTACAACTGTGTTTTGAAAGATGAAAATAATCGAAGATAGTAAATACCAAAATATAATTCTCTCTTCCACTCGTTTTGTGTACTAGAAACTTAATTTTGTACCCCTTAGCCATACTCCCATAGAAATTTTTGCTCATGCGCTGTGAAACTCAGATAGCGTTATGTTAGAATGAAATGAAACCGTAGTGCTTTGCAAAATCTCTCTAATATATTGAATCAATGTTGCGTCGATAAAACTGAAATGGTCGTATGATAGGAATATGAAAAATACATAATTCTTGCTTTTGACTTTTTTCTCTAAATAATTGGAGGAAAAAATTGTTATAATAATTTGGCTTCCCGTGTTTATATATACATTAATTATTGAAACAGCAAGTGCTCAGTCGAAATTTGAACTATGCATCAAAACTAGGATTGGCTCATTCTTGTCAAGTAAAAAATTAACGTTGATGTTTAAAATGCGATGCAATTCCAACTGAAAGACTAACAATCATAATAATAATAATAATAAAGACATTAAAGTGAATTAAATTTTTAACATACAAGAAATTGTCAAAGTATTTCAAATTGTTACAAATTTTTCAACTAAATTCAAGTAAATAAAATAATGTTTTCAGGCAAACCTTTTATCAGTTTGTTTTATTACATCGAATATTACATTTAAAACATTGCTAAAAAATTACATTTAGGTAATAATGGTTTAAAAACCACTTATTGTTTTGGGAGAAAAAAAATTGTTAGCAATTTAGCTTTCAAAATATAAATGTTTTTATCAAAATGGAATCTTTTAACAGACCTCAGCATTAAGAAAATAATAATAAAAAGCGAAACGAAATTTAAAAAAAAAAATCTTTCTCCTCTTATAAAACATGTATGATACCTCAAAATAACCACTTATGTAAGGGGGAAACTTGCTTTAATTATTTTTAAGCTACTAATTACTGCTTGCTGCTTTTTTTTTAGAATTTTTTTATCGCCTCTTTCACAATCAAATCAGAAGCTCTTAGCTTTTTTTTTAATAGCCGCGTTTGCTGTCTTTGTGACAAAAAAATCATTCGTATTAAAGTATAGTTTAAACAACGCATAAGCGCTATAATGGTTACATATTAAAAGCACACGGATGTAAATTTGCATTTTACTTTTTTACTTTTATTCGTTTATTCATTTTAAATTTTTAACTAAAATAGTATTTATATACTATATTTGAACTTTTTCCTCAATTAATTCTCTGAGTATTTTAACTCTGGGTACAAGAAGTTGCATGTAATATTCATTAGTTTTAGCTATATTTTATTAGTTTCTATGATTATAAAAGTTTGTGTAAAATTGAAATTGTAATTTTTAAATGTTTTCTATTTTTGAATAATATCTTGATTTTTTTTTTTTTTAATGCCGCTTTATTTCTAATAACTTAGTCCTATTTTACAAAATAGGGATTACCGAACGAATCTCTTTTATTTCTTAATTTAAAACCCGATTTATTCTTAAACACTCTTAATAGTTCTTAAAAAAGAAGCCTTTTATTTGAAGAAAACCTGTTAAATAAATATTTCTGTTTAGTTTTTATAAATAATTGTTTTAAGTATTAAAATATAATAAAACTTGTAATAATTTTCTTTTTGTCAACTTCATTGCCCATTTATTTAAAAACGTTATGAATTTTAAATAATCAAAATTGCTTTAATTTTAAACTTTAAAATAATAGATTAAACTACCGTATATAAATTTTTTGAGGAATAGACTTTTTAATCGAAAATCTAGATGTTATTAACAAATAAACGTTATTTTTTTTACATTTATTCGTTCCTAAATATTAAATAAATTAAATTTTTTTAGATTTAAAGGTTGTAAAGACTATAAAGCATATTTCTTTAAATATTTATTTACAAATTATTGAATTTTTTTGTTTTTAATGTACATATTTCCATAAATATTTGCCTGCCTAATCCTTGATTTTTAATTTTATCATGAAAGTAGTATTTAAAAATAAGTAAATAAAATAACTTTTTCTCGCTAACCGAGGCAATTTTATATAACATTATTTACTTTCAAGTAAATATATTTTTTATTTTGGCCGACTAATGCTAGCTTGTTCATTTTTTATTTTAAAATTATATTCTAGAATATTTTGAGAAGTTGTTTATTGAAATCTGATCATAAAAATTACGAAACTGCTACATTTATCTAAATCATCTGCAAACCAAATATCCCTAAAATCTACAATTATTGATTGCCCAATTTATTTTTTCTTCATGCACTTCGCCATCCTACGAGCGTTTGCTTAATTTAAGTAAATTCAAGGAATATTCACAAAAGTTGGATTTATAATCCGTGAATTAATATGAATAGAAACATCGTTTTCATTGCTGCGACCTTCCCTTTCCGCTATCCTAGTTACACTTTCAATTACCACGCGATCTGCTTACTACCTGTGGTAGCAACACCCTTGTACCAATTTTCTCCGAATCGTTGTTCGAAAAATAAGTTTTCAGAAAATGAATTGGAGTATTTCATCCACCTGTGCAATTTAATTATACGAGGAGTTTTCTGTTTTGCTCTTCTTTTTTTAAACGCGTTAAAAGTTTTAATTTTTAAGTGCTCGGTCTTGTGTGAAATTTGTATTTGTATAATCTTAGCAATTGTTTCATATTATATATATAAAGTTAAGAAATAATTGTTTGACCAATCGATCTTTTTCGCTTTGCAAATCAACCGTATAATATATTCTGAAGAAAAATAAGTGTACACGTCATTGATAAGTAATAAGTAGTTTTTTTAAAGGACAATATTATTGCTTCGTCATAATTGATAGATAAAAGTGTGTTATCATTATTTTTAAAATGACTTTTGTTTTATTTATAACTTAGTTTAACCGTGTAATTTGTTGCTGTTTATCTAAGTATGTTTTTGTAATTAAAGAACTAATTAAAAAAAAATTATGTTACAATTTTTTTTATTTTTTTTTAAAAGTTAATATTTTGTCACAAGTTACCATTGTATTACTTTATGCCAAAACGTGTTGACTAAGCATTGAAAATTTTGTACATCGACTTATGCCAACTTAATCCACTTGTATGATATTGAAATAAATAAATAAAACAACTGGAAATTGTCTAGAGAAAAAAATAATACATTCTTTTTTTACAATTAGGCCCAAAACAGTTTCTAAAACAATGTGTTTTGAAATAAAAAAATTTTTTTTTCACATTTTACTGCTAAGTTTTGAATGCCTTATCACGTTTACCAAATATTGAAAAAATAGTCTTTATCTGTATGATTAATCGAATTGATTAACTAAATTTTTTAATTCGATGTTTTTTTAAATAAAGAAAAAGGTAATATTTTGTTACATTTCGCCGTTAAATTTTAAGTGGAAATCTGTGCTGCCTCAATATTGAAAAATGTGTCCTTACTTGTGTGATTAGCAACAAAAAATCAATTAATTACCTTGTATTGTATTAAAATAAATGTTTGTTACAATATTTCGATAGAAAATTTATATATTTCTAAAACATAGTAATGTTCATTTTTTACATTCCACTATTGAAATATTTCTGAAATGTTTATGTTTGAAATATGTTAAGAATATAAATATATATGCTGGTTAAGTTTTACTTTTTATCTTGTAAAATTTACCGTTATCGGTACCAAAACCTTTTAAAATAACTCAGAAACGTTTTCATTGTTGTTTGCTCTTCTGAAATCTTCACATAAATTAAATTATTTTTGATGTGTTAAAAACATTTCTGAAATGTTTCTTTTACATTTGAAATCATTTTAAAATGTTTTTCCAACTTTCTTTAGGACTATATAGTTCGTGTGTTTTTAATTAATCAGATAAGTAATTGTGCTTGATTGATAATAAAAAAAATTAATCAATATCATCGATATTAATATATATTTAGAAAATGTGTGTTAAAAATTCCACTGGGAATTCGTTAGGGTTAAATATTAATATATAATATTATATTATATTATATTATATTATACAGTGGTAGAAAATATTTTAAAGGCTTGGGGAAATAAAATAATGAGCCACATTTTTTTCTTTCATAGGGGAAATTTTTACATTAAACTATTTTAGCTAATTTAAAAGTCTTCGAAACTTTCACATGATGCAACGTAGCGCATAACAACATTTTATTACTTGGACGGAAATAGTGCTGTTTTTCACTCCAAACATTTTTTTAAACAATTAAAAAATGTGGGTTAGCGTTATTTGGCCCAAAATATTTCATATTTATTAAAAGTAGCTAGCTATAAACAGGATTTTTGGAATCTAGTTTTGTCTTTTACGAAATACATTTTTACAAATTTTTTGTACGTGCTCATAGCTCGGCTTGAAAAAACACGAAAAATATGGAAAAATAAAAAAGTTAAAAGCAAATGATTTTAGTTTTTAAAATTTTAATAAAAATAACAAATATTTTGCATTAACTTGTTTATTTAAAATAAGTCTTTATTTTAAATAACTTACCATTTTATTATTTAAATTTTTTTTTTTAAATTTAATGCATGTGGGTGAAATTAAAAAAAAATTTGACAGATTTAAAATTAATATTTTGAAGAGGACAAACATATAACAAAATTACAAAGAAAATTGAGGTTAATTAAATCTATTTTTAAAATTAGAGGTAATAAATATATTTTTTGCCTATCTAAAACGATCAAATTTTATACATTGCAGTAAAAAATAAGTTTGCCTCCCGCCCCCCTAAATTGCACCATTGTTGGTATTTTTCTTCTATTTTTGTAACATAGCATCACATACCAGAGAGTTACGAAACGGTAAGGATTCATATCATACATCATAATTTCAACTTATCTCCCTGTCCTCAAGCTCAGTTCAAAAAAAAAGAAAAGAAAAAAAAGTTTTTATATACTTCCACATAACTTCGTCAATTAAATAAAATTATGTTCACCGCTATTAGTTCGAGTACGAAACCTAAGTTCATTCCATGGGTACCAAAATTACACCCTTACCATTTCGACAAAGTATGAGATACACGTCACCTACAACGTGATACGCATTCGTAAAGTTGTTTTTGATGTTAGTGCATACCCGGTTGAAATAGTTGCCTGAGTTGAAAATATTATTTCCTCTTTATTATATAGATTTGCCTTGGGTACAACTTCTCTTTTAACCATTTTTCCTTTCCAAAGTGTCTGCTATCTTGATTTGTCTCTATCTTGACTAGGCTCTGCTTTTTGCTCAAACAAACAAAGAAATCATCAATCTGAAAATTTTTTGAGGCATTTGAATACAATGAATATTGTTTTTAAAGCTATTAGAATCTTGGAATTTTGACGCGATATTGATTTAAAGCTTCGGCGAGTTGCGCAAGGTAGATCTTGACTGTTTTTCCTTCCAAGTAATCTAGGTCTGCTTGCATTTAATATGCGCGACTGTGTATGTTTCTTTTCCTAGACCTGTCTTAACCTGTTTTTGTATTAGGATAAGGCGGGAGAAGGTTTAAGGATAGTCTTATTCCCATTATTTGTATTCAATACCACCGATGATTGCATCAATATTAAATGAATGCGTCAAGAGGTTTTGCAAAATGTGCAAGGGTGGAAAAATGAGTGCTTTTTTTTAATTTTTTTAATTGAGGATATACGAGATTATCTCGCGGCTGTAAATTTCAATTCAGCGAGAATGGGTTAAATTAAATGAGTTATTAAAATGGGAAGAAATCGGTTTTAATTACCTATTAATCATTTTGTTAAGATTACTGTCTACAGAATAATAATTAATGGTAATAATTTCTGAACAAAAATATCCATTGATAGCTTTGTTTGGTAAATGCCTTGTCAAATTTTTAAAGCTGTTATAATGAAATTGTAGTTTTTAAGAGTTAAATATCCTAGGCACGTTTATGTTGCTGCTCCTATCAATTTAGTCTGATGAATTTTACTTTTCATTTTTCAGATTTTCATATATTGTATATAAATTAATTATAAATATAAAATTTTTCTATTAAATAAAGTAAGTATTTAACCTAAAACGTGGAAGTTTTCCAATTATCGTTATTGAAATGTCGCACTGAGAAAATTTTTTCAAAGAAACCAAAATATAGAAAAATTTACCGTGTTTCTAGATCTATGGGTACACCAAAAACATGGTAATTTTTACCGAAGCACTTTGCTGATGAATTTGGTAAAATTAGTAATAAAATATTATCTTTACGTGTTATAAATTTGGTAAATGTAATAATTTTATCATGACACCTTAGAACGTAGCATAAAAATAATTTATTCGGTTAAATTTATTTTTTAGTTCTGTTTTTTTTCTAAATGTGGGGTAAAGAAAAATATAATTTAATAAAACCAGAATTTCCGTACCATATGAATGGTTTAGATACCGCATATTTTGGTTTTATTATCAGAATTGATAGGTTTTTTCTTGCCAAAAACATCTTTATTATACAGTACGGTAATTTTACTAGATTTTTTTTCTCCATGCGGGTAAGAGATGTCTGGCATCAAAAAAGAAGATATTTTCAATCTGGAAATTATTTTTTACACGCAAATAATAAGTTCATTGAACCATAATATTGGTCACTTGAACAATGACATCAAATTTTTTACAGCCATAAAGTGTTACATTTTAACCATATTTATGTTCATGTTGAACCTACATCGTAAAGTCAAGTTTAAGATGGTTCAAATCACATGATAATACGGTTCAATTTGGCAACGTATTAAAATTAACGCAAATTTGAACGATGTTACGGTTCATGATGCTCAAAAATTTCTAATATTGTTAATTCAGAAACAAAGGATCACCTAACTCAATTTTTAAAAAAAAAATTCTGTTTCGTTAATTATGTCAAAATTTTTGATTTCCAAGAAAAGAGAAAAACTTTTTTTATTTTCCTTCACTTAAGCGTTTCTAAAAATACAACTGGTAAATTTAAAGAATAAGATTTCTTACAGCAATTTTCTCACTGACTTCTTGAAAAGCGACCATAAAATACTATTATAATACGTCATTCTCAAGGGTTAAGACACTTTAGAAATCCATGTTCGACGAAAAAGTATTGTAAAAACACGGCTTAATTAAGGGTCGTATTTTACGATTAACATTGTTATCTGTTTTGTGCTTTGTTATAGTGATCTGAATTGCTTTTGAGTTTTACATAAAAAATTTTTTAAAAGAAATTAAAACGACATATATTTAAACTTTCCAAATTTCTTCAGAAAAAGAAAATCAAATAAAAGATAATAAAGTTGCAAAACTCATTCTTCCCTTCCTTAATCTTTTGTTGCTATTTGAAGTTGTAGTACATATTTATGATCAAATAGAGAAAAGATTTTCATTTAAAAACCTGTTCTGGCAATGGTTGTATTATTTGGTTGACCAGCTCTGCTCACTTATTAATAACTCGTAAAAGTGCGAAAGTGAGCCGAAATGGAGCAAAAGAAGTGATTAAAATGGTTCTGCTTTTTGAAGATCCGCTTTTTTTTGGCAGGAGGCGAAGCGTGACAGAAAAATGTCTTAATCTTTGAATATATCGAGCAGAATTTTCAAAATTAAAAAGGAAAAAAAAAATTTCTTTTATACCTTTTTAATTGTAACTTTACTTGAATTTGCCCCAGAAATAAAATGGGGGTATAAACTAGGTTTTCCTAACATTTGAATCAAGCCCAAAATTAAGTCTAGGTCGCCAAATAGTCCCGAAAAAGGAAAATTCATAAATTCTTTTTTATTTTAATTTTGAAGCATTTTTCAGGTAATTATTCAATTGCAATATTGTTTATTTACCTGAGGCCAAAGCCTTAAAAAATGACAAAAAATACGATTTTTACTTGGAAGTAGGTAGATTAAAGAAAATAATAAATTAATAAATGGGAAAAAAATTTTAAATTTAATTAGCAATTTTGTTTTGTGTTATTACAAAAATAATAAAGCATTTTAATTTATAGCTTTTCATGAATCGAATTCTACTGGACCCAAATATTAAGGTATTCGCATGCCATCAAACGGTCCAAAGTTAGTTGAATCGAAATTCTTTATTTTTCAATGGATCAGTTCCGCGGCACGGAGCCTTTGGAGCCCGCTCCAAATTGTATTGACGATGCCGTTCGAAAACAGACTGAAAAGTTTAATCGGTTTTCATCGAAAGAGAGGAAATATTCCTTCTTTCTCTTTTTGTTATAAATAAACGATTTTGTGCAGAATTCAAATGTTTCTAAAACAAACTTTTCATTTTAATACAAAATATTTTTCCAATGCTGCACCGACAATACTTTTTTGTTTATTTTTCACCAAAATGAAAATTCATATTAAATTTAAATTCAGACATTGAGAATTTGGTGCATTTTAAGTAAAACGATAAAACAACATTCAGTAGGAATGCTCCCTAAAAGTTTGAAAATCGTGAATTTTGTTTTATTATTCTTTAAGATTTTAACTTTTTTTTAAATACTTTAATTTTGTGAAAGAAATATTCAAATTATTTTTGAAAGAATTGGGTATGTGCTCTTCGAAAAGATCACGGATACCACACATGTAATCTATGACGTCAGTACCAGCTGATCGTTTATAAACAGTATGGCGTGTTAATGTTGAGCTAAGTTTTTCCATATACTTTAAATGTTAATTAACGTGAAAGTTATTTAAAAGCATCACCACATCACTCATCGAATTTCCCGAAATATAATTTTTTCTCGTCTACGTCTTTTATTGAAAAATATTTGTTCATGTATTAAATAGTATTGGACCCGTGATATATTTAAGTACCTGGGCAACTTCCTTGCATAATTAGTTTGTTTATGTTCCATATGGCTTCATGCCTGTCTTTGCGTTAAGTAAGAAATATATATAGTAAAGGAATTGAAATCTTTATGTAAGAATATAGAATGTGTCACTTACGAGAATTAGCACTTGATGGGTCGGCTTACTCGAAATAGAATATAAAGAACAGTTGCTAAAGTAAACAAATGCCACGTTTCAACTACCCATCTGAATGGAGATAACCACAGTATGTACACTTGCAGGTATCCCATTATTATTGAATAAAAAATAATGACGTCGCATGAAAATTATGAATTGAATCTATAGAAAAAAATCAACCTTCAAACAATGAACTTCTCATAGTTGAAGAAATTTGTTGCGGACTCCAAAAAAACTAGGATTTTTGCATCATAAAATATAGAAGTAAACTAATTTTTTTTTAATTTGTGTGTTCATTTCTTCCTGTCTGCTATTTTATTACGAAAGATTAAAAAACATTTTATAACGTCTCTTAGTTTACGTATGTTTTTTTCTACCTCTTTTCACAAGGCGAACAAAAAAAATTTTTATTTTCGAGTTTTTTAAGCAAAGAAAACGACGACGTGAAATCATTCGTTTGCTCTGTACGCAATCGTTGCACAGAAAAATTAGGACTCGCTAAAGCAAAGTTTCTTAAGCTTTTTGGTGTAATATTTACGAAAATTTCATAAGTCACTTTCCCTACCGCTTGTAATATACCATTGCAGTTTTTGCTCCTTAATTTTAATGCTTAAGATAATTAAATTTTAAAATAAATAACGAACGTAAAAATTTAATAACCATTATAATTAGTTTAAGAAATATCAAAATTTCTAAAATTTGTGGCAACCTAGGCTGGTGGTACCGAGTCCCCAATAAGGGTCCCGACCCACAGAAATTCTGCACGAATCGGCCACTTTCAAATCACGAATCGGCCACTTTCAATTATTTATTAGTAAAAGCCTACTCTTATGATTATTTGTTACATTTGCTATTTCATTTTACGTGGATCCTCCATGAAGGTTTCTTTGTCCCAGTGCTTGATCCAGGAGTTCTCGGTTGGCTTCAGAATTAAAAGGTTACGGAGTTGAGCATTGATAGTCGTAAATCTTAAATAAGGCCAGCTTTTCAACAACTTTGAAAATAAAAATATTTTATGATAATGAGCCGTGGTGGCTCAGGGGATAGAGAGCTCGCCTCCCATTGAGATGAACTGGGTCCAAATCTCAGCGATGGCTGGTGATACGAATTCCACACCCGGCTCGCATCCACCAAAGTTAAGTAAAAAAATCCTCAGTGGTAAACGGATCATGGGTTAGTCCTCTTGCCATCAGGGAGATGTTCGTGGTTTTCCTCTCCATGCAACAGTTTAGTTCCATCAAAGAGTTCTCCGCGAAGGCAACTTTCACCCAATACTTAATCCAGGAGCAGGGTTCCCACAACCTGGAAAAAATAAATGATTGGTAGCTAAAATTTTCCAAGACTACCGAAAAATGCGTAAATTTATCTTTCATTTTAGAATTACGAAATTATTCCCAAAGAATTTTTTCACCCATACTTTAAATTAAATATTTATTGATAGCTTGAAACATCTAGATATCACTTTTGCTACCACTTTAAAAAAAAATTCCAGACCGTGAGAGTCCTATGGAGTACCCTTGTCTTCTCGATTGGGTTTAAAATTATAAGGCTACAGATTTTATCATTGAGAGTCGTAAGCTCAGAATTGGGCCAGCTGTTCAACGCCAGTAATAAAATTAAAAAGTAAAGTTATATTAAAAATTGTCCTTTTTTTGCCGCATCCTGGACACTAGATCTTAGGTGGTCATAAAATAAAATTTTTATTAAACTTACATAATAAAACATTTATGGTGCTTCTGCGTGTATGTTAATTAAAACGGGAACATAAATAAATAGACGCGTCAAAAAATATGCTTCATATAATTTTACATCCGTAAATTTTGCATCAGTAATTCTGAACGCCATTCCAAGAATTTATATTCGAATTATGTATTTAGGTAGGATTTTTTTGTCGCGTGTGTGTATCACTTGAGCGGAAAAAGAATCAGTGATAACTCTCAGGTTTCATTCTATTATTCGAACAGTGCTAAGGTTGATGGTCTTCTAAAATGAAATTCTTTTATTTATTTTCTCGAAATCATACTCATTTATCATTACAATTATTCTATTTCTTTTGGTATTTTGATAAATAGTGCAATTTTCGACAATCCATTAAATAAATTTATTACACCTCACTTTTAGAAAGGGATCGCTCAAATATTATGCAAGTATAATAATAGTTGAAATTGCTTATTTATTTTTACTAAAAAATCATTAAAAGCGTTTTTATGTAATATTTAATCGGTCCCAATCTAAAGCGATGAATGAATAAAAATGAAGAAAATATTTTTATAATATGATAGATTTTTATTTTATTTTAAGAAAAAACGATATGTTTAAGGAAAAAGGTAAAAAAATATCTGTTTATTTTTCAATAAATGCCCTTTCCAAAACATGTTTTATGCTTTTTTTCCCTTTTTTTTTAAAACTATGCGTAACTTAACTGCCTATTGTAGCATAATTTGTTTATCTTTTCAAAAAAAAAAAATTATTTTTCTTTTTTTAACGAGAAAAATATTTTTTTCCTCAAATAATAGCTAATAAAAACGGGTGCAAATTATTTCTTTAGAGCTTAGTGAATGATGGTATAAATATTTTACTTTGTCAAATAAATAAATATTTAACAAAAAATTTATTCTTCAGCACAATCATTTTAAATACTGAAATATAAAATAAAGAAAAATATTTTATTTACAACTCTTAGTTAAGTTTATAGTGTTATATCTTTATTAAAGTCAGAAATTAAAAAAGTAGCTTTTATGCACTGTAAAGGTTTCGAAAAAATTAAGTAAAAATTTGACAAAATAGCTGAGAAAAAAAAGGACAAGTTTTTTAAAAAAAAGGCAACAGCGTGTATTCTTAGGAAAAAAAAAAAAATTTATAGTCGCAAAAATGTTGTGGAGGGAGAAATGTTCGTTGTCTGCCAGCAGGATTCGAATCAAGTGCCTCCGGATTCGTAGGAGGATGCTCTAACCACCATCACTGTCCTTGCACACCCAAATGGGACCACATTTTCTTGCAATAAGCAAAAAGTCAAATCAAAATTACCAATCTCAACACTAAGCTATGGGGACCATATTTCCATTGCAATCCTTTGTACCATTGAAATTAAAAACGAGATGTCATGTTATGATGTGCTTTTGCGGTAGTTTTTAGTCACTTTACTAAAAAATGAGTATATGATGTTTCAATATCGAATACATGGTGTTTTCAAATTCCACTATATTAGTTTCGGAGCAATTTTGACACATTTTTGCTCAATTTAAAAAAAATATTTTTTATTTTTAGTGTTACACCTTCTTAAGATTGCAGTAAATTCCAAGCTTGAAAGACTTTAATTTTAAATTGTAATTACGAAAATTTAATTAATTACAGTATGAAGCAAACATAGAAGGTTAATAAAAAAAATTATTCATAAACATCGAGAAAAAATTTTGATTTAAAATGAAAGTTCATGTTAAAAAAAAAATTAAAATTTCCGTAAAGTCAGTGCCAACGAATGTGAAGGCAAACTAGTATGAGCGGAAATTTACCAGCCATGTATGTCTGGAACCAGTTCGGAATTTTTTTCTTAATTTTTGACACTTCTATAAACTTAATTCAAGGAAACAATAAACAAATATAGACTGCCGGATCTAATTAGGACAAACGAAAAAAAGAAATTTCATCGTGATATTTTTTTTTATCGCATCCGTTATTTGAAATTAACTTTTATTTTTCTTCGTCACATTCTTATTTCCTTTTTCGTTAGATTTTGAAAAGTTCAAATTGGAAAAAATAAACTTATCGTTCTGAATTTTAATGGAAAAATTCGGAAATATTTATTTTTTTTTACATATAGTTGTCGTTAAAAAACGTTTTCAGTGAATAAAAAAAGAAATGTAATTATTTATCGTTGCACCGCATATTATTTTGTCAAATTCTGCCGAATAAGTTCCTCATATCTAAGGATTTCATATTGCATGATAATCTAAAGTTCAGCAACACAGTTTTTTTTTTTTTTTTTTTTTTTTTTTTTTTTTACCATTCATTAACTCTTTTAATTGCAGTTAATGCAAATTTAAGGAGCATAAAAAAACAATTTCAGTTATATGCATATTACAAAATGAATGGTGTCTTACAAAAAATAATACTTTTCTACGACCATTATAAATTTTGGAACTTTCAGAAATTCAAAAAAGAATGGGGGAATTTTGAAAGGAGAAATCGCTCTTATTTAATTGCATCGTATATTTTACTTAACAGTTTTATTTGCAATTAATTCACATTTAAACAGCCTGAAATAAACAATTTAAATTATATTGATTATATAAGTATATTGAATATATAAGTAAATTGAATATATAAGTATATTAAATATATAATATAAAACTGTTGGACAAGGAGCTAAAAATTTTGTAAAATATGTATTGAATATAATCTAAATTGTGTGCGTTTCACAAAATGTTAGCTGCCTAATTCTGAATTATTCACTAAAAATACTTTTAAAATTTTTTAAACTTTCATAATTTCTATACAGCATGCTAAAAATTATGTGTTGAAATCTTTGTTATATTTCTAATGAATTCTTTGCATAAAGCTTTCGAAATATGTGAACAAGTTTATTCATGCAGTTTTAAATAATAATAATTAAACTATTATTTACAAATTATCAGACATTTATGCATTGTAACCATGTGTGGTAATTAGTAGGTAATTTCGTGGTTTCAAAGATTGAAAGTTTAGTTGATATGATTCGAAAAATAAGTAAGTTTTAAACTTTTTATACACATTAATATTTATGCATTAATATTATGCTATTGCAGTAATGCTTATTGCATTGATTATTGACTTATTGCATTGATATAAGTATTAGACTAATTCTATTACTGAAGTTTTTATTCATCGTTCATCGATTCTTTTTATCGTAAAATGACATAGCTCTTAGAGCTAAAGCTCTTGCGAACAAGCTTTTAATGATTTACTTCTGTATTTGGCCAAAAAATAAAAGCAAGAAAATCGATAAAGGTCAAAATTTACTAACGATGACTGGTAATATATAGAAAAATGTAACGACACAAGTTTAAGTTTTTTTTCTTCAGACATTTATATTTTGTGCATATATTATTATTAAGAATTTTTCCAAACATAAGTTTTGCCTAAATAAAAATAGAATAAACATTACCTTCCTCAGGTATTCGCTTTACGCTTTCTGTAGTAGTTGACCTTATATGTTTCGCAACATGAAATTTTTAAATTCACATTCTCGAAAAAGACTTTCTAAATTAAGCAACATATATTATTTATATAAAAATCTGTAATTCAAAATGCTTAATTAGAATGTACTTTTTTTCCCCATTGATACTACGGCAAAAGCTTCCATTGGAATGGAATTATTTTCTGATTATTGAGTATAGTTAAGTGCGGCGAGTTCTGCTTATAGCTCTGCGTTTTTTTCTGATTATATTAGTAAAAATTGTCTGTAATACAATTCCTTTGCATTGTATTTGATTTTTCCTTACCAAATAACTTCTCTAGAAGAAAACATTTCTGTGCGACTGCAAACGTTTCTATCAGAATCGTTTTCTGTTTTTTCTTTTCTTTTGCAAAACTATATATAAAACATTTCTTTTTAATTTATGTTAGTTTTATCACAAAATTACTGTAAAAAAAGAAAACTAAAGATTTGTTTGTGACATTGCAAACGATTCTATAATTAGCCCATTTGTGGAATCGTTTTCGGATTATTATTGTAAAATGTCTGTAATCCAAACTTTTATTTACAATATGCCAGATTTCTAGTACTAAATAATTTTAAAACAGGAAAAAATTGGATTTTTTAATTTTTTTTATTAAGAATAAATTTAAATTATGTAAAATTAGAAAAATTATTTGAACAAAACTCTCGTAGAAAATGATACTTCATACTAGGTCTTCTTACACTATAGCTTTAGAGAACTATATGAATTAAATTTATTTCATGCTATTCATATTAATACCCCGATAATACTATTTTGCTTCTTTAATGAAATAACTATTTTAATTTATTTCATCAAGAAATGCTTTCAAGTAATATTAATTTCATTTATTAAGTATACTTTAAATTTCTCATCTATTTGTTTCTGTTTACTTCTTTTCTTTACATTTTTGTTCGCGAAGTAATTACTATTCAACAAAATCAAGCATGAAAACGCTTAGCAACAAATCATAATTTTAGACAAAATGTCACGCACACATTTTATTCAGTTCTAGGTGCTTCCACGATGTTCTGATCATTTCGCGAGATACTTAATTTAACTCAAATAAAGAGAACAAAGAAACACATTCGGGTGGAAACAAGCTCCTTCGTGCGTTGGGATCATCTGTTTCCTTTTTCTGTTCCATGATTGCAAATCGAAGAAGTTTCTGTGACGGGGACTTCGTTAACATTATGTATTCTGTTTTCCTCGAAGCTTTCATAAAATTCTATTGAGATTTGCCTTCATGTAGAATGTATCAATGCAATCATTAACTTTTAATGCGCGGGATTATCCTTTGAATGAAATGTTATGCGATACGAGATAAGTATCAATGATAAGTATAATAGCTATATGTTACATGCTGCATATCAATGGAACGTTTAGTAAAATGTCACCTCTTGTTTTATTTCTGCTTATTTTTTATAAGTCGATGAACTTTATTTTTGTCATTATGTTCATGTCATGTTACAGAAAAAAAGAAATGTCAATGTATAATTTTGTGCAATAGTATTTTGATCACTAATAGTATATATTACATATATGGTTTGTAAAATGTAGCTTTTTTTGAATAATTGTTTTACTTTTTCGTATTATTAATTCCCAATCTATCATAGTTATGGAATACCAAAATTAAGACATTTAAACTAAAAATTATTACATAAATACTTTTACTTTTAATTAAAAATATTAGAGTGCAAATAAAACCAGAATTACAAACCGAATTGCAACGCAAATAAAACCAGGATAAGTGTTTTTTTTTTTAATATATAATTTTTATTATGAAATTTTTATTTCCAGTGTACTATTTTGTAATATTGCTTTAAACATCTTTTTATAATTTTTATTGTTTAAAAATGCTTGTAGTTCAGTTTCTTAATTTAAAAATGGCTTTATTTTTAATTTCTTAATTTAAAATAATTTCATTTTTACTTTCTTAATTTAATAAGTTCATTCCTAATTTCAATTAAAATTACTTAATAAAAATTATTCTAGATAAAATTTTTACTTACAATATCTTTTTTTATTTTAACTAATAGTACACTAATTTAATTTTTGTTTTAAAATTTAAGTGTTTTAAACTTTGGGCACTAAAGCAGCACAGATGATAATTTCAATGCTAATATTGTTGCTAACTATCAATGTTTGTATGATAATGCATAAAGTAATTATTCTAATTACACCAATGAGTTATATTGCATAATTTGTTTCGTGATTTTGCATTAATTCATTAAAATTGTTCATTAAAATTAATGTTTAAGTTATTCCAATGTACTGAAAATAGCCCTTTAGAAATTCAATAATTACACTAAAAATGCTAAATGTTTTCTAAATAGTAAATATACTGAAAATGCAATCCAAGTGATAAAGTGAACCGCTTAGTTCCGAAAAGTGTCTATACCGCCGCCACTGCTAATGTCTTTATCCACCACTGAGGTAACTCATTGTCAAATGACTACAAAATTGCTAAAATATGGTCAATCTCGCTTATCAGTTATGCAACTCTTTTTTATTTATTCATTCCTTTTATTTTATACACAAAAATCAACTAAGTTTTTTGAACTGATCCGCTATCAGTGACGTCACATGGGACTGAAAGTAGCCGTGGGAGGCGGTGATCTCAGCTGAACCAAAGAAATATAAAAACAAAAAACACCGAAAGAAGAAAACTATTTTTCATGGTCCACGCAAAGACCTTTAAAAAAAAGTCCACGACCGATAAAAATGTCCCCAGGCCATAAATTTTAAGCAGCGGCTGTTATTATTATTGTTATTATTATTTCTGAAGATTCAAGGGAAAAAAAAGTCTCATGAAGAAGGTACAGATGCACATCTCGATGTGTACCGCCGCCTTTCCTATCTCTGCAAAGGAACAGGTTTCTGTACTCTTTACACCCCAACTATTAAGAGTTCTTGTCACGTGTGCGACTGTCAACTGAGATTGCATAACACAGGAAATGAGCTTCATAAAATGAGGAAAAAACCTTGCTCCTCCTCATCGGACCGTGCTCCTCAAGTTTGTGCATCTTTCTCTTCTTTTCGAAGGCCAATGGCCGATGATACATTTTTTTTTCTTCTTGTAAATGTGTATTATTTATTGCAGGTAAAAATGTGCAGGCTGATATAATATTCTTTAGAGAAGCCAATGGCTTTGTATTTATTTAATTTTTTTTCTTGTGAAAAAAATGTAAAAACATGTTTGGAACTTGTACCTGAAAATAAAAGAATAAATTATTTGATGTAAATATGAAAATTACACGAACAAAAGCTGTAAATATCACTGCTGTAATACTATTGTTTATGAAATATGCTATGGAATCCGTTGATTTCTATCTCATAGTCCAGAAAGGAACAGCTTAAATTCTTAATATACTCTAGATAAAAATCAAGTTCAAATAAGAAACTGCAGATAAAATGTTTCGATGCTTCCTATTATAGTTGAAGGGATGCGTATTTGTTGGACTTTCAAAGCATAGAAATAGAAAGTAGACCTAAATAAAATTGTGCGGAAAATAATATTTTTTAAATGATAATAATAATTGATTCTTAATGATTAAAAAAAAGACACTAAAATTGGCATTGAAAATGTGTAAAAAATGATTTAAGACATGAAATAATTGTACGTAGTGAACAGATTTTTCACATTTAATTGTCACCATTAATTCAAAAATCGCTTAATTTGAAAAATCCTAATAATAATAAACTGAAAATAAATAAACGATGATAATAGCTATGAAAGGATCCTTTTCGAGTGAGCTAAATGTTTTGATTTAAATTAAACATGTCACTATATAAGAGAAAATACAATAAACTTTTTTGCTGGAATATAATAAAGTTTTTCTTTGTTAAGTGAGCAAAATAAAAAATGGACCACCCTAAATAACTATTGATCTAATGATTGGATCTTCACTTTCTAGGACTCAATCTTAATGATTCAAGGGAGATTCCCTCAAATATGCTAATTAATTAGTGCAGATGATATTATAAGTTACGAAATGAGACACAAAAACGTTCTTTCTCTGAATAAATAACATCTTTTTCGGCGGATTAGGATTTGTGAACTTCGAAGTACAGGGGGGGGGGGGGGGGGATACAGGGTCCCAATAGTTTGGTCAGCGGTTCAAAGTTTGGACCCCTTTATGTTAATTTTACTATTTGTGTATTACACTATATCTTTAACTTTCTAAGCGAATTTAAAAGTTTTGCAATTATGAAATTCGTTTATCCAAAGATAATTCCATGAGAAATATAATTTCGAGTAAATTTTTATTTTGCTCAATAGTAGTCGAAAAATATTTGAATTGCAATTTTTTACATCATTTTAAAAACTGCAATTTTAGAAGGTAAAATACAGGATTTGTTCAAATCAAGAAATCGAATTTTAAAAATACCGACTTTTTCAAAATTCGATATCTCATGAAATGGTCAACCGGTTGTAGCTGAAAAAACAAGGGTATGTTATTCAGAGGAAGTACATTTTTACGTCGGATTTCGAAACTTGAAGTATCGTCTGTATTAATTACCCTGTTTGAGGTTACCCCTTCGAATCATTAAGATTGAGACTTGGAACGTGAAGATCCGATCATTAGATCAAAAGTTATTCAGGTTGTTCCGTTTCTTGCGCACTGTCCATTAAGTTTGGATGTAGCCACACCTTATTTTCAAATATTCAATGCTCTTTGGCAATCGAGGGATAAGTCTCCGCCTTTAGTAGTGAAAGCAACTCATCACGTGATTACTCATCTCGTGATTGCTAGACTATACATAAGAGGTGGGAGGGTACAAATAGCAAAAGTATTGAACGTTTGTCCGCTCCATTGTCTCATTAAGAAAGAACATTCATTTTAGAATGGGTCAGTTTTTCAATTTCACAAGTTTAATCTACAATATACATGAAACTCGTTTGCTTTGCCTTTATTATGTTATTATCACATATTAATCTAAACGTAAAGTAAACGTTATTGCAAACAAAAAGATTTCACACTATATTATCAGGCAAATAACAGATATGCATTTTATAATCTATAAAAATCACCGCTATCTCGCTTCTATAGGTAGTACTAACAACTTATATCAATCCTTTCATTTATTACTTGTAAGCATTCTTGCGCTAATAATACATAGAGAATTTTATTTATTTCGTACAGAACCTTTAATTATATCACCAACATTACGCCGAAGATACTTTAGCTCAGCAATTCTTAGTTTCACGCGAGATCTCTTAAGGGGTGGGGGAAGGATTAAAAATACCGGCGAGCAGATTTTTGCGGTAGTACCGAGCGAGTTGCTAAGCCGCTTCACGAAGTTTTCTCTCCACTAAAACGAGAAATGGGATAATAGTGAAGTTCTCGCGCTCGCACCATTCTTTTACCGAGGGTGCAAAACAATTTCCTTCGTCGACCTAGACTAGACGATGAAATGCGAAAATTTTTTAAAAACCGCACCATTCACTGAAAATAACAGATTCCTAAGTAGGATCTCGATCGGATTACCGCTCCCCCTCCCCATACCCCTTTCTATTTCTCTAAACCCCTTTTCTTGCAAGGGGCCCGTTCAAAATATCGGTGGGGGACCCCGATATGATGGAAAGCAATAGGAAACTCGAAATTTCCCATGCTGGCAGGAAAACTGGGACTGAGGAGGGGGCTGCATCCATGGCGTTAAGGGATTAGGGTGGAGCCCCGGTACTGCAACTCGTGACTGGCCAATGAGAAAGGCGCGCTGTATCGGCTTATCTGCGTAGTGACAGGTGGAGCATGCTTAAACTGATAGTAGATGGAAAAGGGGGGTTCTGCAAGATTGTAAAGGGCTTAAGGGGGGTCCCCTTCCATAATATCCCCTCCTTCCATTTACAGATGATGACGAACGATGGTCTGTAATCAAGTTGCCTGTCTATCCCAACCAACACCCACCCATCTTCCCAATGTTAGATGCGCTATTGACTTTGAGATTCAGTTTCGAATGCATTAATGGTACAGCAATTTTGGACCGAAAATACTCACGTGGTTGATCCGGACAACCCCCCACTGGTCAGAATATGGATGCGGCAAATTTAAAAAATATTAATCCACAAGCCAAAAATACACATTTTGCTAGAAGAGATATATGTAAAAATACAGAACCACACAACTTAACAAAAATCATTATATTCTCCAAATTTAGAAGGAAAAAAAAAATGAATGGTGCAGCAATTTTGGATAAAAAAATACTCTCTTGGTTGATCCGGACGACCCCCACTGTTCAGAATATCGTTGTGGCGAAATTAAAAAATTTTTAATCCCTAAGCCAAAAATAAGCACTATTTGCTACAAAAATGAGCACATTTTGTAATAAGATGTATAAGAATACAAAACCACACTATTTTCTAAAATCATTCTCTATTTTTGTTTTTAATATGTGATACATAATTGAGTAAAATTTAATAATTTATAAAAACTGACAGAAATTCCCGCATTTCTAAAAGCTATATAATAAATCATTTTTAGTAGAGCAGCCTACTATATGGGTAGCAATCAAAAATAAGAAATAGCGCACAAGCTGATTGCTAACAATGTCTCCTTAAATACTCTCAACTATTTCAATCTGATTTCAGTGACTCCTATAATTGGTTAATGGATGGTTAAAATTCCGATTTCTACTTACTAAAAAAATCATAATTCTCAAAATTTAAAAATAAATAAATAAAATAAAATAATAATATAAAATAAAATACTAATATAAAATAAAATAATAATAAATAAATGAAATAAAATTGTGCAAAACTGAATATTTTTGTAAAAACTAACAGAAAATTCCGCCTTTTTAAAAGCGATAGAATAAATAATTTTTGGTTGAAAAATTTACTATATAGGGAGTTATGAAAAATAAGAAATAGCGCACAAGCTGCCTGCAAGCAATGTCACCACAAGCACTGATAACTATTTCAATCTAATTTTAGTGATGGTTAAAATTTTGATAATTTGCTACTCAATTATGAATTGCATAATTCAGTTCTACAATTTATGCCTATTTTATAGTAAAAATATCTGTAAGGAAAATGAGCTTAAATGGTATTTATTTTTTGTGAGCACATGCATCTTCACTTTTATCTGGATATTCTTACTATTCTTTTTGCTTATTTTCTTCCTTTTTTTTAAAATTTTTTAAACAAAATGTAAGTTATATTATTAGTAGAAAATATTAGAAAAAAATTATATTAGATAAAAAAAAATTAATATCAGAACAAAATATTAAAATTATTTTACACATAATTTAATATTTTCCCCCTTATTTAATCTAACCAAATTAGGAATTCATATTCCCTCAATGTCATTTTTTTAAAATTTCATCTTTCTTCTATTTTGTTTTCGTATCACACATAGTTTCTAGCACTATAATTCTGTTTAATTTAGTTACGTTTTACTGTGATTTTTTTAATTTTTAATATTGTGCATTTGATTTAGTCCTGTTTATGAGAAAAAAACTGCGTTTGTTGTTTAACTAAGATTATATTTATCTGACATAATTACTTTTGTGACCTACAGAGATTTATTTTTGTGATGATGGCACCCAAGATTAATTTTAGTTATAATAAATTCACATTTGCTATTTTATAGTTTTATAAAATATTATTGCTTTTTAATGTTAAAATCATGTTTTATTTATTTTGTTTTAAATCAATGCCAATATTTTTCTACCTTACAATAAATAAATTTTAGCTAATTAATATCACCCTGTAAATGTATACCTATCGGGATTAAATGTCAGCTTTTGCCTGTTTGTAAAATAAAACTTGAATTGCTTCCTTTAGACCGTTTATGCTAAACTAGTTTTTTTTACTGTACTGTAGTTAAAGCTTATCAATTTACATTAACTTTAATTTTCTGTCAAAAATAATAATGAAAACGATATATTATGCTTGACCATGCATTTATTTTTTTTATTAAATATGCAATTAAATTTATTTTTTAGATATATAAGGATGTTTTTAAAATAAGCATACTCAATGTAAATTATTATTAGGATTTAAATAATTATTATTATAATTGCTTTATGATAGCTTTTGTTTTGTATTTTAATTATGTTAATTTGCTTTCAAGAATTCTATTTAAATTTAGAAAGAAAAAAAAATACATTGTAATATACAGAGTTAAATTTTATTACACTTTATAGAAACTGAAGAAGTTAATCATTATGATGCTTTTTACTATATTAAGAAGAAAAATCATTATTATATTTTCCTGTAATTAATTATTTATTAAGCTTGTAAATGCCATTTCAATGTTTAACAAATTCAAGCGCAATTATTTTTAAACATTTGTGTGAGATGATAAAGAAGCCAGTTTAGAAATAAATTTTAATTAGCATTTTTCTTAAAAAAATATGTGCAAGTCATCTTACAATTAACACCATTTTACTTGGATATACAACCGATTAAAAATGAAACACGCTTGAAAAAATTGGAAGAAAAAAAATATATCGTTACCCCTGATTACTTATTTCAACATCAAATTGAAGGTTGGAGTTAAGGCCAAGGTTTCAAGTATCACGCAAGAGCGAGAATTTCAAGGGAACTGTTATAAAATTCTCAAGTAATCATTGTGTTCACGGGTAATCATTGAACTTTTTTATGACTTCTACAAATTTGAATGAGAGGTTTTTCAAAACACCTTTGCTCAACTAGCTCTTAAATACATTACATGCTTCTTTTTCCGCATTTGTAGGCATGATTTTAAATAAATATTTTTCAGTTAGCTAGGATTATTGATTTATTATTTTTTGACCTATATTTCTTTTTGTAGCCATTTTTGTTTTTTATGTGAAAGAAAAAACTATACATTTAAAAATATACTATATGGTAAACAAATACAGATTAAATTAGTGTATTTCGTTTAATAAACAATATTGTTTAAAAAATTCATTATAATTATATTGTGATTTTATTAATTTAGAGGACTAAATTGGTTAAGAATTTCTTTTGATGAATACTGTTAAAATTTGATTTTTCCTTCTATACATATTCTGACCCTGTGTTCAAAATAATGTTTAGAACTTTTCTAGATACATCAAACTAATTATTCTGAAACTATTCGCAAAACAATAATTTCATTGTTGTAACAATATGAAACGAAGATTCATTGTTCCAAATAATTTTGATTGCTTTATCGATATTAAACTTATTATATGGAAGCAATACTCAAAATAATAATATTGATCTAAAAATATTTAAGTAATTATTAACCGTAACTGAAAATATTAACCATGATTTTGATAGCCCTAACAATAAACTATTTTTCTAAAACAATAATTCATAATTCTATTGTCATTGAAATATTTAGCTCTGATTCAATATTCATATTAATAACAATGTTAATTGCCCAAACAATGTTGATTCCATTATTCTAAACCTATGTTCAAAATAATAATAGGGTTGTTCTAACAATATCAAAACAAATATTCTGAACCAATGTATGAAATTCTATTAATGTGATTATATTAAATATGTTTCAATATATAAAATAAAAAAATATATATTTATTGCCTTCAATTGAAAAATTCCAGCCATGTATAATTATGCTAAGAACATATTTCTTTCGTAGAATGTACTGAAAAAAATACTATAGTTTTCAACTGATTATAATTCGAATTATATTCTTGACGATAGAAACATTTAAAACACCAGCTGCTTTAAATTTATGATTTTAAAAAAATTATTTTATTTTAAAATGGTAGCGAGGTATAATAATGCCAGTTACTTATTTCACTTATAGACTAATAATGGAGTCGTGGTGGCTCAGGGAATAGAGCGCACGCCTCCCAATGAAGGGACCCGTGTTCGAATTCCAGTGATGGCTGGTCGAAAAGAATTCAGCACTCGGCTTGCACCGACCACAGTGCTGATATTATCAGTGGTAAACTGAGCATGGGTTAGAGTTAGTTCCCTTGCCACCGTGAAAGCAAAATTATCCTAATACTTGATCCAGAAACTCCCTTGTTTTCTGGGTTTGTTTCAAAATTGCAAGGTTACGAAGTTGAACATTGACAATGATTTTTGAATGAAAATTTGACAATGATTTGCCTCAACAAAAAGTTGACAGCCTCGAGCAATAGAAAATAGGCCTCCACTCTGTAGATCGCTAGGCATGAAACAGGAAAAAAAAAATACATTTAAAGAAAATAAAACGCTAAGTTGCCTATGAAAATATAGAAAATAAATAAAAGTGAAAAAACAAAACAAGAAAAACCACGGTAGCCGTGAAAGACAAATCAGGGCCGAATCCATTTCCCACACCGCTATGGCGATGTCTTATGACTCATTTAATTATAATCCTAAATTAATGAACAAACGATATAAAATTCTGCAAGAAACTTAGCATAATTTTTTTTTTAAATTATTCAATTTCAAAAATTCTTTCATAGCTGGTTAGAGGTAAAAACATAGTAAAAAATTCCAACATTAAATTTAAAAATGTTGAAGTAATAATGTTTATAACTCAGAATCTGTTTCCCTCAGAGAGTATTTGGAAGAAAAAAACGTTATTATACGGTACTAATTCTTGATTAGAAACATTATAAAACTGTGCGAGAAAGTTGGAAGAAATTTTTAAAATCATCGAATTTCAAGAAATTCTTCACAGGCGAGTTATTGGGAAATTTTTTTTTTAAGAAGGTAAAAAGAAAAAAAAAACTAGTTTCCAACCGCATTGGATAAAATTACAGCGCGCTGTACAGGCCACCTTTCCACAGAACAAAGAAAATCCCGCGAGTCCTTCCGAACCGTTATTATCGACGTAAGCAGAAGAAGACGCGGCCCGTTCCGACGAAATAGTCGTTAGCGGTCATCAGGATGCCCGGGGCGGACCTTCTCCTGCCATGCCTCCCGCCGCCCCGGACAGCTCTGACAGCCTTAGAGGAGGGTTCTCTTTTCGATCTTTCGGTTTGCCGCCCTGCACCTTCCACCCTCCCTACCTAAAGATAGAGGGATGTTCTATTTCTATGAAAATGGAGGGGTGTCTGTAGGATGAAAAAGCTCTAGAATAAGGGTGGGAACTTTGTGAAGCATAAATTGAATTCTTAAATTGAGGTCGATGAGGTTTTTTGTGATGATTGCTACCTTTTCAATTCTTCCTATTCGGTACAGAATATTATTGGGAAAATTATTCTCAAAAATATTCTATTTATTAAAGAATGAAATTTAGTGATAGATCGATATTGAATTTTCACTGTTGAAAAAGTTATTAATTTTTAACTATTTTTGTCTCTTATTATTTTTAAGTTTGAGTCATTTTGAGCTATTACAGAATTATAGATTATTGGAACTATGCCAAAAAAATATATATATATTTTGTAGACAACATTTATATTCTTTTCGAGCCTATTGGACCATAACATCTTTAAAATTTGCTGTAAACTTAATATTGTTTATTATCACGTTTTTTAAGCTAAAATGCACGATATAGTAATTCAACTTAAATGGAATTATGGCTTAATTTAAAATTTCATTATTCTGCATTATATTATGGTTCAAGCAGGGGAAAATAATTTTTTAGAGTTGAATTTAAAGTTAGATAATTAATGCTTACAGAACTCTAAGTTAATGAATTGCCTTTCTTAAGTTTTCTTTAAAATAAATATCTATAAACAATCATGCTGTGATTATGTCGATCAGTTTACAATACCACTTTTTCACATTTTTTTTTTCATGAGAACGTATAAAATGCATTTTTAATTTATTCATTCTTCTGTTCGGTTCCTATGAGCTAAAATTTACTATATACCGAAACACAATAATATAAAAGACATGAAAGGTTTAGAGTAATATAATGATAAGCCTCATTTTCGAATTGTCCGGAAAAGCTATTTGTGAGAGCGTTTTTGTCAAAATAATAATGATAATAATGACACGATGCCTAAATAGGTAAAAAAATGTTTCGGTGTACTGTTGTTAACTTACAAAATACCTATCTTTAAACTATATTAAGGAACAGTTTGATTAAAATGTCGTCCTCACAAAAGGCACGGATTATCGTTGCATTACTTCAAACCCATTTACCCATTACCATAACCCAACTATTTAGATGTTATATAAAGCCATTATTTGTGAGACTGTGCAATTCCAAAACAATTATAAATTTTCAATTTTTTTCAACCCTTTTTTTCTTCTTCTAGTAATGATACGTTATAATATTTTTGAGATTAAAATAGATTTATAAAAAGAAATTCATTAAGCTTATTACCTAATTTTAATTTGATTCTTAAAACCATTTTTTATGGTGAGAAGGTGGGTTAAATTTTTAAAATTTTTGCCTTCTGTTATGAATTGGTCATAAACTAGTAATTCTGTGTTTGTAACTACAAATAAAGCCGATGGGAAGTGATAAAATATATGTAATGCATTAGAGAAAATGTAGCTCCCCAGTGTTCTAGACCCCACGCTAACCTTAACTGTTGGCCGCACAGATCACAGGTGAGAAAATAGCTTCCCAGGACATTTAAAAACCAATGAAGTAGCTGGTATACAGCCTTATAAAGGGTTAAATAAAAATATCACGGATCCTTTATCATACATTCCCACTCAGATGAAATAGTTAGAGCCTCTCACGGGCTGATAACTACAACAAATGAGCATCACGGATCTTCGCGTGGAAACGATTCATAGGGAATTAGAAAATTCATACGTAATCGATTTAACTGCAAACCGAATGATTAAAATCGGTGACTAAATTAGTGAACTGATTCACTCTAGAGCGGAAGGAGTTGTTTATTTTTGCATGAAATCTTATCTCACTGTTCCCTCCCTGTGTCCAGTGGGTCCAGGAGGAAAACGTCCTTGAAACCTAAGAATTCACTTGCCCCTCATATATATACACGTTCCTAACAGTTTCTGTTGATACTAGATACGATAGTGTTGGAACAATTAGATTACGGTCTCAAGACTGATTACTGGAGCAAAGTTCTTTTAGATTATAAAATTTTCCGTTCGTGGACGTAATAACTGAACATATCGTCGTTTAAGGCGTAGTTCGAGAGAATGGCAAAACTTCCGCTGCTTTAATATGAATGTTTAACTTTTTCAGTTATTTTCTGTTATTTTTGGCTAGTTTTTTTCATTGTTATTAAGAGTAAGTAAGACATTTTTTTAATGTTTAATTTTAATTCCATTCTTCTTGTAAAAACACCTTTAAGTTATTTGTTTCCTATAAATATCTCACAAACAAATGCAAACTGTTTTAATACCATGTTTTTAAATTTTAGATAATTTTGTGAATTTATTGACTTTAAGTCTAGTTTTTGCACTGTTATTAAGAATATTCTTTTTAAGTGTTTGATTGTAGTTATATAGTTTTATGCGTGTTAGATTGCTGCTAAATATTTGGCAATAACTATTTTAAATGTTCATAAATTAACTAACGTATATAATTTGAAATTTAATATTATTTCTTGAAACCCTTAGTTAAAATATTTCCAATATTTCTCATTTTTTTGTGAATATTAGATTTTTTATGAAATTAAATGTAGTTTTTTTTTTATGTAATAAATAGAAATTAGGAAATTATACTTCTGTAGCTTTAGGCATGCTAGATCCTTTCTATTTTTATTAGTAAAATTGTATTATTTATGAAACAAATACAAACTAATGTAGAACAAGTCCGTTGTTTATGAATTTTAAGATATTTTATGAATAATTGTATAATTTTATAAAACTATATTTTAGTTTGTAAATATTAGACATTTCTTATTTCAAGAAATTCCTTTTAACTTCTTCCACAATATCAAGAGTTTATAAACTCTTTTTACTGCAGTTATGTAGGTTTGCAATTTCAAATAAATCTACGAATATTAAGTTAATTTTTGAATTGCAGTTTAACTGCTCCAATATTATTAACTTGTTGCTTCATTGAGAGATAATGATTCGTTTTATTGTAATTATGCATGTTAGATACTCCATTTGCTTATGAAGGTGCTTTCCTTTTATTTATTTAATAACAAATACATAATAATAATCATTTGACTTTCAAAACAATTCAAGTTGTTGAAATTTGTGTGTCGAAATATAAATTTTAAAAGTATCTTTCCAAAGTCAATAATTAATGCATCTTTGTTGACATTTTTCTGCATAAAAAATTTTATTAATTTATGCGAGCGAAGTTGAATTGCCATTAAAAGAAATTAACCTACAGCCAAGAAATTAAAATGTTTTCGTTGACACAAAAAAGATTTATTTTAAAAGGCTAAATTAACCAAAAGAAAAAAGTTAAATCCACCTATAGTTAAGTACTGTCAATAATAATAATTTCATGTTTTTTTCCCTTTAAATGGCTAATGAATGTAAATTACTGCTAAATTTTCAATACCAATTTTACCTTTAAAATTGCATACAACTTAAAACCTTGCTAATTCTACACTGAGAAAAAAAAATATGATCAAAACAACCCTGAAAACCAGAATTTCTGGCTAACCCTAACCATATGAACTAAAAAATTACCAAGTGAATGATTTAAATACCATATATTTTAGTTTTAAATACCAGAATTATGCTTATTTACTTTAAAAGAAAAAAAAAACCGTTATTACCATACAGTGCGATAATTTAAGCAGGATTTTTGTTCCCGTGAATTTTTTAAAAATATCGATAAAAGACTTTAAAACGTACGCAAAACATTTCCTGGATTTATCGGATTGAATTTCAAAAACGCTAACAGTACTCCGAAAAGAATTTCTATGACCTTGTTTTAAATAATAAATTATAATGCTCAAGAGCCAACTATTAACGCTATTTTCATCACATAGTTTTAAGATATCACTGATACAATATAAATCCTAATTATTACCTATACCTTTTATTAAATTATCTATAAGGGATGGACAAAACTATGGAAACACTTCTATACTCTATGCAAACAATCTTTCTTTTCGTTACATATATTTTGGAAGATGACAAAACTGTTGGCACATTTTTAAAGATCATGATTGAAGCTTTATAGAAATGGTGTCATTTTTACGCATGCAAAACTTGAAGAAAGGAAAGGAAGTTAGAAACTTCTTCCTTCTTCACTAATACCAGCAATTAATGAAATTTCTATATGTTAGAATGCTTTTTTAACTATAGTGCTATTGAAAAAGGAAATCAACTCTAAACTTCCTACACTCCTTTTGGTCGATTCAAATTTTGCATACGTAAAAATGACATTTCTAATGCTTCAAGCAGGATTCTTCAAATTGTACCAACAATTTTGCCATGTAAAATCATCCAAAGCATCTGTTACGAAAAGAAAGATTGTTAACATAAAGTGAGTTAGATGTGTTTCGATATTTTTATCCAATCCTTGCATATCATAATTTTATCCGCATCATAGAATATTATTACACATATATTCTATATATACTGCTATTTATTTTAACTTTTAAATGAAAACCAATTCCTTGTGAATTTTCATTGCTGAAAAGCTTGATATATTTTTATTCACGTTTATAATAGCAAAGTAATATTCATAACGAATAGTTCAAAGGCATAAGTGTTAATGAATGGAATCTAAAAACACTTTTTTTTAATAGAATGTTGTGCCCATGTATTATTTCCATTATTGTTCTTTTAATATTAGTGTTAATTTTTATAATCATTAGAGTAATAAAATATTTCATATGAACCAAAAGCCTTTTTTAACGAAAATTATTTAATTTTATTTATGATTAAAATGTATACACTAAGGGTTTGCAATTATATAATGATGAGCCACATTATCAGAAGAGCGTTTTTAAGACTCCTCGTAATAAATACCACAGCCATCCATAGGCAAGAAAAAGTTTCTGTGCATTGTGCTATTATCTAATGAAAAATTTTGATCTTTGTGAAATACCTACCCAGAAACAATTCCACTGGACAGTTTGATGCAAAATGTCGTTTTTGGAAAAAACTGTGACTTATTACTACAAAGCCTCAACCCCTTTATGTATACAACACTTTTCACAACTTTAAAGTGATATTCAAATGTTACAAGTAGTTTCATTTATGTGTTTACGTGTTTTTAAAAATACCTTTTTTCTTACTTAAATTCTGTATACATTGTTTAGAAAAAATAATTATTTTTTGATTTTAAACTATAAATAAATGCTATGTTTTGCATAAAACATTCTTTACCTGCATTTTAACATGATAATTTTACTTTCATAAACACTGCATGATATGTATTACACAAGTTCTGCATGGTAATGCTTTTTTTCCCCTAATGCTTCTTCATTACCAGCGTTTCTTATTTATATTACGACGTTTTTGTTACTTTTTTTTTTAAGATACTGTAAAAACTAAAAATAAATAAAAAAATGATTAAAGGAACAACAATTAAAAAATAAAAGAAACAACAATTAAAAAATAAAAGAAACAACAATTAAAAAATAAATAATAAGCAATGTTTAATTAACCACTGAAAAGCTAACTCATGCATGTATTATACAAGTCTTGTATATTAATTGTAGTGCTTTTGATTTCCCACAAAAAGCTTCATTTCAAACATTTCTTGTTAACAAAATATTTTTTTTATTTTATTTCAAAATTACTGTGAAGAACAAAATAAATAAAATAAACAATATTAGCGTAAATATTGAAAAGCCAACTCATGCTAAGAATACAAAAAAGTATATTTTGATAATAATATAAAAAGTAAAAATTTGGATATTAATTTTTTTATTAAAACATGGTAAAGAACTTATAAACAACAAATCGGAAACAAAAAGGATAAATAATTAATAGAATGATAAAATATATCTGCTAATTTTCATGACATTATATATTCAGGCTTATTACTTCTTTATCATATTATAACCTCTAAAAAATTAACAATGCAATATTTAACACTAATTATAATTTTTTTACAATTTAAATAAAACCATGTATTTTCAAGTTACTTAAGGATTATATGGGTCACTCTGAATTATGCTGTAAATGAAAGTTAATAAATCCATAATAGAATTTTTTCTCCAACATATTATTAAATTTTGCACGCACTTATATCGATTATTGATTCCAATTCTGTTCTTACAAAAATTAAGTTTTATAATTCGTAAATTTTGCATTCAAGTAAATACTCATATGGAGTGATATGAATAATTTCTTGAAAAGCATAAATCATGCATTTATGAGATCTTTAATTTGAATACTAAGAGTTATTTCTTTTCTTTGTAGGATTTTTGATATTTAAGTGAAGCCGCCGTAACCCTAACCCTTCGAAAATTAAAGCAGGAATGTGTGTGTCCTTCGGCCGAACATCACCAACAAGACTCGTTGAGAATTGTGCCGAATTTCGTTGTCGGAGCACCCCTGCCAGTCGAACAGCGAAAACCACCTCTTCGGTGAGGTTCGAACGTACCACCACCAGAATTCGGGCGACATGAACGGCCGAGTATACGCCGTCAATCGGTCGCCAGTACTCGCTTGGAATGTGGAAGTACCTTATGCCGACATGCCTGCCGCTGCTGCCGCCATATCTCCCATTGTACCGGCAGCCTCCGACCCCTATGGACGATGCTGGCAAAACCAAGTCGACCCTGGTGAGTCTCTTATCATTTCTATATGAATTCTATCTTCAAATTATTCGCAAATAGGGTGTAAATATTTTCATTGTTCTAAACGTATGATAAATATTTTTGTTTATTTTATATTGGGTAGAGGATATGTAGTGGTAAGTCTTAACTAATTGCAGTGTGTGTATCAAAAACTTCTTTTACTGTGAGAGATTTGAATTGGCAATATTTTCGATGGTAGTATTAATCACACTGTAATCATAAAATAGAAACTCTAATCTTTTAAATGTAATTTTTGTACCAAAGAGAGCATTGCAAAGTTTTGAAAAAACTTTATTGGTATGACGCATTTCTTCATACGTTGATGATTTTTTTAATAAAATATTTTAAACAAAAATGTATTTTGCATTGTAGAGATTTCTTTTATTACTGTTAAAAACCATTTAAAATTATATTTTATTTGAGCTTAGTATTAAATCTCCATGAAAATTGTTTATTAATTTAATTGCCACTGCAATTTGAAGAAAAAAAAATGAATTAAAAAAAGATAACTGGAATTTTGGCAACGAAAACTCTCCGAAATTTTGCACTTTGAATATACGATTCGCTCAGCAATTTTAATTCTTTTCATTTTTGTTAAAGCTATTTTATTTTTCCTCATTCTTTATTTTTGTCAGATGTCAAAAGTGGGCGGAGCTACGGGAAGATACATAGCTGCTTACTTGTGAAGAAGCGCTATCTATTGGTGAATAAGTGAACTAATTTATGCTCTGCATTTTTAATGCATTTGCTCACTAAGCAAGTTCTAATATTGAGTTTAGTTGGAGATTGCTCCTAGAATTTCCTATCAGAAATTTTTATCTTAGATGATTAAACAAACTTCTGGGATTTCCCGAATTCGACTTCATGTTTTTTTTTTATTTAAAAAAGATCGTATCTTAATAAGTTACTTCAGTATTTGGAGATATATTTTTGCACCGAAAACATTTTTTAATTAAAACTATTTATTAGAACTATTAGATTTTAACCAGAAAATGTATAAATGTAAATTAAGAATTATTACATGAACATTAAGAAATTTTTTTTTATTAGAAAGTATATGTTTGTTCTGGGAAATTATACAGTATATTAAAGTAATGAAGTTAGATTGCTTTTTTGATCATAATTTTATATTTCTTCAAATTTATACTAACCACACTATAGAACTAAATGAAAATTCCATAAAACCTTAGTGACGGAAAGCACTGGAATGTTGGATTTCGTATTTTTAGTTAAATGTACGGATTAAAAATTATAATTGAAATAGTTATTTATTTATTTCTCTGTAAATGATTAGGAAATCCAAGCAAAATGTTTATAATGAATTAAAAAAAAGAATATAAAGATAATCATTTGTTGATTTCAGAATGCAAACAGTAAATAAAATAAAATATTTAAGTTTCAAACATTTTCACAATATTGTTAACACTTTAAAAACGTTTTTTCTTATTTTTGTGTGCCTTTCACTTTTTTTTTTTTAAATATTAAATCTTAATTAAACATTGTACGTTCTTTAATAATAATTTCTTTCTTAAATGGTGTTTACGGTATTTTAACTAGAAAAGTTGCATTCAAAATTTCTTTAGATTTTTTTTCGTTATAATTTATGTTACTGTTATATTATTTTGTTCTGATTATCATACCTTATTACAACTTATTAACTTTGTTTCTCTGAATTTTTTTCTATGTATATAATTAAAAATAGATTCTAACTTGGCAGTTAAATAAGAAATAGATATGTTTTAGTTACATTGACAAACTCATTCATAAAGAAGTAATTTATTTTATGATTTCAACTGCAGGAATCATCATAAAACTTATTTAAGATATGATTTTCTGTAATTTTTTTGTATGTTTAATTCTGAAGATTTATTTATTGCCAAATTATTTTTTTAAACCAATTTAAGCTTTTTGACTATTATAAATACAAAAATAAGAAATCATAACAAAATATATTCACTATTTTGCAAAATAATTGCAATATTAAAAAAGTTCTTCAAATAATATTATCGATAAAAAGAAAATGGACGATAGAGATATTTATACTTTAATTATGATTCATTCCATTCCTAGAAAAATTTTCACTTTTAAATACGTTTCAAAAAAGATTGGTAAAATCATCAAAAGATTCTTTTGCGTTGTTCTGAATTTATTTAGCTCTTATGGGTTAGTGGAATCAAAAGCTCCAGAAAAATGATAAATAAGAATAGTGACGTCATTTTTTGTTACATCAGTCGGATCTCCAGAATGCTGACTTCTGTTGTCGAATCTGTTTCTCACTTGTGTTTTTCTCAGTGACTCACAGAGTGAATATCTCAGTAGCAAGGATATATGAAAAAAATATTGCGATTCAATTTCACAATAATAGTATCCATTATATGATTTTAATTAAATTTTAAAGAGATAAGAATATCCGGATTTTAGTTTTGTCTTTCTTGTGGATGAATAGGAAGTATTGTCTTAAGAATTCTGAATGTTCCATTGTAAATTCTTTTATGTCAGAATTAAGTAAGTTTTTATAAAATTATCTATTGTATATTGTATTAATAATTTTACTAATGTTGTTAGATTCTTTTCAATTCTGAATTCGTTAATTTAATTTTGAATTTTTTATTCTATTTGTTTATTCCATTAATGCCTAAAAATTTTGAAAACGAACTATTAAGTTTGTTTTCTAAATAAAGATGTTTATTTGTATTCCTGTTTTGTTTAAAGGGAGATTATTTGTTATTAATAGTCTTAAGAATTCTTCAACCTGTTTTAATTTTAACTGTATAATTTGGAATGTGAAAAAATTAGGTTGTATTTTCTAATTAATATTAGAATTGAATTCATTATTCTATGTTATTTATTATTATTCTTTTTCGTATTTAATATTTTGAACTGAATCTACTTAATATTAAATAAATAATATTGAATGAATAATATTAATTAATTAAACCTTTTTTGATATTATTTTGTATCTATCAATAAATATGGTTTTCTAAACCTGCAGATATTTAGTACCTAATCCTTTTTCCTTATATATTTTTGTCAGACATAGTTTATGACACCTTTTTATACTAACCACAGTGAAAGTGAAAAAAAAACTATATTTTATCAAATGCTAAACTACTATTATGAAATAGAATTTCTAGTATTCTTAACTTATTGGTTTCTGAAGAAGAATTAATGCATGTACAGGGAAATTTGTCATTTATTCTGAAAATATAAAATACTCATATAAACATAGCTTTTTTTACTCATTAAATATTCTTGTCATTACATTAAAGCTTTCAATCATAATTTCATATTTATATTTTAATTGTAATTTGATATTCTGAACATGTTTAACTTACTATTTGAATAAAGAAGTGTAATTGTGATATATATCTATATTTTTTTTTGATACTGTAAATAAATATAAAGGTACACACTAATGTAATCATGTTAAGAAACGTGTATAGTATTCGAAACATTTTACTATATATTCTATTATTCTATATTTAAGACCAGTATTTTTCTGAGGAAAAAAGTTGAAAGCTTAAAATTCCTCATAACCCCACCTATAAATATTTTCATGCAATAAAACATAAACTAGAGTTTATTGTGTTCTAAGGAGAAATGTTTTTCTTTTTCCAATTTTACTATTACAGATAAATCATTATAAATTTTTTTTAGAATTGGAGTCAACTATAAACAAGTGTTACTGTATAGATTTGAAAAGAAAAAAAAAATATGCAAAAGTATTTAGTTTTGTTATTGATAGAAGAAGTTTAAAATTTGTTATTCTAAACAATACCAAAAATTTGCAATAAATAAAGCAAAATCCATATATAACTACTACTTGAAATTTTTTATTTAAATCATGAGATATAATTTAATTATGCTTAAAAAAATCTTTTAATTTAAAGGCTACATTGTTGTTGTTTTTTTACAGAAAGTCGCTTACATTCAAGCTGCATAAACTAAATATAACTTGGCATTTAAAAGAAAAAAGAATTGCTTGTAAATAGAATTCAAATATAATGTATTATTTAAATGCCTGTATATTTATTTGAAAATAAAAAGCAAAAAAGACTAATTTAAAAATTGATTGAATTAGTCTTAAACTAATCTTAATTTAATATTTTGGAAAATATTTTAGTTAGAATTAAAATTTATTGTATGATTCAGTGTGTTTGGTAATTAAATTGTAAATTAATATTAAAATGGATTATTAGCATTTATTTTTAAGTTATTAATAAAATAGTTTTAACTTTAATATTTTTTATCATTTCTTGGAGATTCTCAAATTTCATCAATTCTTAAGAACATTAAAAGTTTGAATTTGTCTAAAGTGAAAGATATTGATTTAAAAAGCAAATATTCCTTACAAAATGGTAATTTTTTTAAAAATCATTAATAAATGAAAAAATGTATTAAAATTATTTTATTAAGTTATTTTTTTATTTTTGAGAATACTGGAACATGCATTATATATAGATAAACACATCCTGTTTGCTGATAAAAAAAAATGATTTCATATTATTTTTAGTAGTATTCAAAATTATTTTTAACTGTACATCAAAGTTTTCAACTTTTGGAAATCATATGTTCTTAAGAACGTTTATCATATAATATTCTTAAGAACGTTGAAAGTTCAGATTTGTATAAAGTGAACAAGATATTGTTTTAAAAAGTAAACATTCCTAACAAAAATCTAATTTTTTTCATCATTATAAGTATTTTTTACAAATGTTTAAAAAAAAATTGAATTAAAGCATAAATTTTTTCATTGAAAAAAATTGTGGTAAAGAGATCATTCTGGTAACCCTAATATGGCCTTTTCTTTTCCACCAAAAGAAAAAAAAAATATTAAAAATAATTAAGTTATAATTTTTTATTTTTGAGAATTCTGGAACATATATACAAGTAAGCACATCCTGTTTGCCTGTAAATATGAACTTTTATATTAATTTTAAGAGTATTTAAACAATTTTTGAACTAAGCATCAATGTTTTCCAACTTTTGGAAAGCTTTGGTTTGTTTTCTTCTAGCCCCGAAAGGATAGGTTGCAGATAAATAGCAAATATGTTCTTAAAAATAATTCAAATGAAATTTCTAAAAAAAAATTTTTTTGCAACAATGTTTATTTAATTTTGTCTATGTATTTTATTAATAATTTGTATTGTAATTAATATCACATATTTTGTAAAAAGAATTTTGTTATTTTTCTGCAATAGGTTCAAGTTTTCCATATTTTGGAGCATTATATAACAACTCGTTACCTCCAACTGCATACAGATTGCAACCTGGGTGCATGCCTAACCTTGGGCAGTTCTGGCCTCCAACACCACCCCCAGATGGTAAGTTTTTTAAATTTATTTTTGTCTTAAAATTAATTAATAAATTAATTTTTGTTGATGATTTGTTCTTAACGTATGAATCAATATGTTAAAAGATTATTGTGTTTTTTTATTTCTGAAACTTTGTTGATGATGTAAATACAGAACTTTCTTAGTTAACTCAATTTTGTTGATTCTAATAAAAAATTAAGTCCCAAGTCAAAATGTTTTTCTATTTTTCAAATTAAAAATAAATCTCTGCAAGCCATGTGTTTTTACAATTTTATTGTGGAAAATTAATCTTGAAATGATATAGTAAATTCATTAATAAAATTGCCTTTCACTTGCCTTTCACATAATTTGTATTTTAAGTTTAATGTTTTCTTATTTAAACACAAATGTAAGGTTAATATTCCAGTTTTGTTATTGCACTGTTTTATTTTGAAATGGTTATCAAACTAAAGCAAATAAGTTAGAAAAATTAGTAAGAAAAATAATAGCATTGTTGTGTAAAATCTATAAAAATGAACAAGAAATATTGTATTCCTTTATTTAAAGAGATTATCAATATTGATTAAAATTAGTCCAAAATTAAAATTTCCTGTTAATTTAGATTATTATTCCTAACACATTATGCATCGTAATCAAGAAGCACAAAATGTAGGTAAATAGGATATGTAGATAAGCACCATTACTTTAACAATTCTATATATGTATTTAAAGTAATATAGCGATGAAAAAAATTTACTCAATTATGCTAAATGACGATATATCAAAGGAATATTTTTCCTCTTCCTAAAACAAAAGCTACATTCCACTATGTGTCCAATTTTATTTTATTTGCTATACCTTAAATCATATTTAGAGTATATTGTTTGGTATTTGTATGATTTTTTTTCTACTTTAGCTTCTATCCGTTTTATTTATTTATTTATTATTTTTTTTTGCATTTTCTTCTGAAGTATTTTCTAGTATATTGACTTTATAATATTGAATATTTTATTTATTATATTTCTTTACTATATAAAAGTATTTATCATATTCTTTTAGGTTAATATATATTAATATTGACATGCAAATGGAAAGGATTGTATTGAAAAGTAAATCATATTTGCAACTTATCAAATTGAATAAAAGCACATTTGAAAGTTTATAAGATTTAAAGTTCATAAGTTTTAAAAAAAAATATTGGTAGATATAATCCTGTTTCAAGATTGACTTGAAAATTAAGATCATCAAGTTTCTAATTTTAATGAAAATAGAAAACTATTCATTTATGAGTTTCATGAATTTGTTCAAGTTAATTTGTTTTCAAGTTTTAAATGTATGCTTTGATAATGAAAAAATAAAAGGAATAAATAAAAAAATATTTGGTTTTTCAAAGATTTAACTATTCTTAATAAAATTCTAAATTATTATTTCATTTTTATTTTTCTGTTGATTTTTTTCAATACTTATTACGTAACTATAGGACATTGACTTATTTTAATCCTTGTTAAATATTTGTAGGTTGTGGAAGATTTGATGGGAATAATTTGTATTTCGGACATCCAGTTTTGAGACATGGTGAGAATTTGACCTCAAATTTAAGAAATTCTCTTCAAGGTTTGGGCCATTACTCACATCTAGCTGAAACACCCAAAGGTGAATAATTATAACTCTTAGTGGAGTTTGTTTTAATTGTAAATCCAATTTTATTAATAACAATGTAATTTTGAATATTAATAATATCGTAATCACTCTTTACTTATTAAAAAATAGAAGTTTTTATATATCAGTTTGTATCACCATATTGCAAAGGATATTTGTTCTATTGTTTTATTGGAAAATATTATAGTCCTTGTTAAAAATATTAAATTTTTATTCTTTAACTGCTAATTTTAAAGTTATCTTATTTTAAATTTTTAAAAAATAGCTTTTAGTAATTTATAAGTTTTTGCATATTTAGTAGCATTAAATTAGAAGTGGAAAAAATAAAATTAGAAAAAATATCATTCAAATATAATTTTTTATTTATAGCTTTAACTGTTAATTGTGTATAAATGTTTTAAATATTTTTTTTCCAAGATTAAAAAAATTATTTACATTTAGGTTTATTAAAATAAAAATTACTAATTATTTTTTAAAGATGCTAATGAATAATTTTATTAAAATATCTTCTAGAGTCAACACAGCGAGTTTTTAAGCAAGAGAAAGTACTTTCTCCAAATGTCAACACATCTAGTATGTCTATGTGTTCATCAGGATCAAAGTCTGACAATCTAAATGCTTGCTGTGTTGTTGAAAGCAAGCTAAAATCTCAGTGTTCAGTTTCACGTAGTCTGCCAAAACAAGAACTCCTTACGGGTAATTTGCTTTTAATAAACACATCATATTTTGTTAAATGTAGGGAAAATGTTATCAATTTTTTTAAAAATAATTTATGTGTTTAAGCAAAACTTGGACGATTTTAATTTGTAAGGAAAAATTATAATAATGGTATTCTATATGCTGAATTTTCTCAAAATTTATTTTGTGCTCTTAATTTAGCTTTTAAAAGCTTTTGTTTAAATATTTAAAACATTACATTTTCTCCCTATATGTTTTTTTCAGTAGTTTAGCTTTTTATATATTTTCTGTGATTTACTAAACATGTACATGTACATATCGTATTCATAATTATTCAAAGACAGCTTAAATTTGCAAGAGAGAGAAATTATTTTTTTTTTATAAAAAAAATCAGTTCTTGATTAATTTACAATAAAGAAAATAGTTTTTTCATTTATTACATGCTGATTTTTTTCATCAAGAAATTTTATATAGTTTTGTCTAGTATAAAGAATGCTTAAAACTAAATCAGTATATTTTCTTCAAGCATTTCATTTTTTCTAAAATACAATTCTAATCCAAGCATGCTAAAATGCAGCATTTTTGTAGATTGACTTAAAATATACTTTAAAATTTGAGGTTTAGACTGCTATAAATAAGCAAAAAAATTTTTTGATTGTCATGCAAAATTAATAATTGTTACATTTTGAAATGCAAGTAAGTCAGTGTTTTCATTACAGAAAAAAATGGGAGAGAGTTTCTCGCTCTTTCTCAAAAACAGGGTGAGATTACAAAAAGTTAAGTGAGATTCCTAAACATTAAAAAAACACAAATAGATTTGGGAAAAAAAATATTTCTTTAATTATAATACATTTTTAACATCTTCTAATTTCTAAACCATTGAATATTTTTATTACATCATCATATGGAAAATGTTCTATATCTACTTTTTCATCAGATATTCTCATTAGGTTGCTCAAATGCTCATCAGTTAAATCTGTACAATATTTTGTTTTAATTCGGTTTTGGGTGCTAAATGACAGATGCTGAACTATTCGGAATCACTAATTAAATTTGTAGCATTGTGCATGCACATTCCTATCCTCTACATTTGCCAGTATAGACTTTTCAATTATAGTATAGTTATAGAAGTTCGTTGGAGTTATTTCCATGTTCATACTTCTTGTTAGGTCTTCCAGCATAGTTTTCACAGACTTCAACTTTTACAAATTGCTGTAAATTGTCGGTGAGGGAGTTCGGTAATTAATTTACAGCTAAAAATGGGGCTAACTTTAAACAACTTATTATAAAGGACTCATTTTTTTTCTTCTTAACACTTGTCATAGCTGTTTTCATGTCTTTTTCAAAATGGCGGATTTTATTAAAATTTGCGGAAGACGAAATTTTTTCCAAAATTCGAGAGATTCGCGCATTTTAAAATTTATTATAATGCGCGAAGTAGTAATAGAGTGCTCGAACTTATCGCGTAAATAATTTTTGAATGCGAGAAAAGAAAAAAAATATGTGAGATTCTCACGTTCTTGGACTGTAGTGAAAACACTGTAAGCCATCTTATAAATTGCATAATTTAATTATTTGACTTTTTAGGATATAGTTTAATGTTCTTATTGATTTTTAAACTTCATTTCTATTTTTGTTATATCATGAGATAAATATTTGCAATAGTGCATTAAGTGCCATTAAAAAAAATAACAGTATAACAATATGACAATCGAAATTTTCATGAGAAATCAGTTTATGTTTTGTAATTAAAATTCTTAAGTCTTTAAAAAAAAGTTTTTTTAATAAATGTTTCACAGCTACAATATATGTGAGATATTATTAATCAATTAAACTAACAGATTAGAATTCTCTAAACGAGAATTTACTGTTTTCACTCTTGGCCAACTGTTATGATCATATTAAAAATACGAAATTAATATGCTTCAGTGGAAATCATATTTTTTTAAGGGCTCAGGATAGACAGCTCAAAAAGATGTGTAATCTTTTCTATGTAAAAAAAGGGGGTCGAAAATAGTTTTTAATTTTGTGTTTCTTTTTAGTTTCTTCAGGTCATGAGCCTTATTTATTTGCTTCTGATATTAGAAGCAGCTCAAGTATGCATCCATCCACAGATAAATCTTGTTTCTCATCTGCATATTCATTAAAAGGAAACATCCATAGTCCACCTCAAGAAAAATCTATGCCTGCAACCCAGGAAAACAACTGTAATGCCTCACCACTCAAGAATGTTTATTTTTCTCATTACGAAAGTGAAAACTCTATGCAATTCAAGAACTCCATCGAGAGAGCCGGAGACGAGCACTTCTACTCCGATCACAAACAACCACCCTCATTGAACTCTAGCAAATCCAAGCATCCTCTTCAGCCTCTGAGTGATTGCCATTTCAGTAGCAATTTTTCGAAAAAGTCCGATTTTCACGGCATTCAAGACTTTCACAAGACTGTGACTACTCAAAGAATTAGTGATACTTCTTTTAGAGAACAACATAAGCAAAAGACTAGTTCTTCTAAAGTAAAGCCCGAAAAAAGCAATCCGTACGATTGCAAATATCAAAAATCTAACTCCAGGAGCTCTTCGGTTATTCAAATTTCTGAAAATAAGACCCCCGAGGTCTTGAATATCCCTACCTCAATGATGCAGCCTAAGATAGAGCCAAAAGATAAATATTTCATGTCTAGTTGTCCGTCAACGTCATCCAATTGCTTGGCATCGTCGTACGCTTCGAGTTCTAGCCCTTTTATTTTAACAAACTCTTCATCTAGGTCAGATGTGAGTAGTTACCAAAATAGTTTTTACCAGAATCCGTGTTCTCTTAACAAGTCGTGGTCTTACAATGACTTGCCAATGATTTCGCCTGACAATTATTTCAAACCCCCAGAAGCAGCAAAACCTCCTTCTCGGAATCAAAATTATGCCTCTCCAGTGTTGCATGATAACTTGATTTCTGTTGCTCAAACTGCACCACCTGATATGCTTGTTACCAAATATGCTGTTCATTCATCAAGTCCTAACATTTGCTCTCCTGTGAAAAAGAGAGTAGATTATGACGTTGATGATGAAGTCCAGATCATTGGTGTTCAAAATAAATCTTCATCTTGTAAGTAATTTTTTTTTAACTTCATGTTTAAACACAATGAAGTCACGGCACCTCTATTATTACATTAAAAATAATAGTTTTTTTTTTCGATAAAAGAAGGCAAATCATAGCTGTAATGAAATGACTCAATATTTTTGATAGTCATTTATCAATTTATAGCGAAGTAATCGAACAAATTTGAATTTGTTTCAAATCAAACGATATCTAAACAAATTTTTTTTTTAAAATTATTTCTTAATTTTAAAATAATGCAGGAACTCCTATTTTTTAATAGACACGTGCATATAAGATGTTTTTTTCTTCTTTATTTAGATTTTGTTACTAATTTCTAAAAAATATTCATAAATTGAAATGACTAATTGTAAATATCATTGTAATACCATTTCAACTATTGTCTTTTCATATTCCTTTGATATAATTTGAGAGAAATAGTCTTCAATTGTCTTATTTTAGACATCTTAAAAGGAATTTCAATTTATCAATATGTGAAACATAAAATTTTGAAAGATTTGAAAAGTTATTTTCAATATTTTCTTTAATTGATGTTTAAAAAAAATTTCGCAATGTTTCATTCTGTTTTGGGTTTTCTATAAAAAAATATTTACCATATGACTCTAAAAATCTAAGAAGTTTCTATTGTAATTGTTTTCTAATTATATTACACTTAGGAAAAGAGTTGGTGTGATATAAACTTATTTTTCAAATTACAAGAAACTATTTTTTCCCCATGCATGTAATGTGAAAAAAAAAATCAGTAATAATCATAGATAAATAAATAAAATAGAAAAAAACTTATTTACTTTTTTTCACATATGTCGTAATACAGCTAAGCATTGAAGCTGATTATTAAAATTGATTTTGAAAAGTAATCATAATTTAACAGTGAGTTGTTACTATTTATAATTGCAAGTAGTAATAAAATTATCTTTTAATTGAAGTTTTTAAAATTATATCTATATATTTTAGGTAAAATAGATTCAACCAATTGTGCAAATTTATTTAAGATTATATATATATATATATTTAAAATTTTTTCTTAGAATCAAGAATTTAGAGAATATTAAATTTACCAATTAAAATGATCAAAAATGAAACATTTGTTTTAAACTGTTTTGTTAAGTGTTTCTCTAAGTTTCATTTCATTGAAAATAAAATAGACAATTGATAGGTTTCATAAAATTGTTTGAATAATATATTGAATCGAAAAAATTATAAATTTATGAAAAAGTATCCATTGAAATATTTCAAAACAGTGCTTATAATAAAATTCCTTCTAGAAGGAATTGTAATAATACTTATATTTTCTCTTTTTTTTTTTTTATAGCGAAGCATATTAGCAAACACAATTCTGAGAAAAGAATAGAAAATCATCAACCAACTTCTAATTTAAGTCCTCTTTGCTTAAAGGTAAATATTTTGAAACACATAAAATTGTTTGATTTCTTCAATTTACTTATGAAATTTTTTTTTGTGTTTTTATTTATGTTTTAATACAAATTTACAGTGTATATTTCATTTAATAAAATTTTTTGCAGTTGGTTTGAAAATTTTATTGTTTATCTTTAGTTGTGCTTAAACTAAAAATGGATTTCTTTATTTTGCAATATTAAATAAAGAAATATGTATAAGAACAAAATCAAAGATGATAATTTAGATTCTATAAAATTTAGTACAATCTACTGTGCCAAAATATTTCTGCTCCTCTTTACTGATGATAGTACTTGTATTATCGCTGAAAATATTCTTTGTTATTCTAAATCACCTAATTTGCCCTTATACATCTTTTTAAAAGGTGTCAGTGTCTACTCTATTTTAATTTTTGAATGTTGATTAAATTAACTATGCCTGATTTTTTATAATTTAATTTTCTTCTCCTAATGTCATCATTTAAATATCTCCAAAACTGTTTAAAAACTTTTCAATCATTGTCCATGTTTCATTTGATTGGTTTATAAATTATTTTGGTTGATCACTTGATAAAACTTATTTTTAAATATTTTGTTGCTCTAAAGAAGCATTTAAACAGTTCTTTTCTACGAGACAGATAAAATTGTGCTTTGAAATGAATCATATTTAGCATATCAAGTATTTTCAGGGAGTGCATTTCACCTGATAAATATGTAAATGAAAAGTAGTGAGCTTTCTTTTTATTATTTCAGATTTTTTTTTTTTGTGTAGAGTATATCATGCTTTGAAATTCTGATTTTGTTTTACATAGTATAGCCAATTTTAGCACCTTCCCCCCCCCCATCAAATTCTACATTTACATAATCCATTTCTAGAAAGTATTTTATAATTTTTAAATTTTATTTTTTTATATTTATGTTAAAGGAAAATTCATTATATCTTATTAAATTCCATTCTTAAATAACAAGATTAGTGGATGAGTGCCATTAAAAAAAAAATAAATAAATAAATCTAGGAAATATTTTATTTTATTATTTTTTAAATGTACAACATTAATTTATTTTGCTAAATCTTTAAATTTTGCATATCTAAGTGGATAAAAGTATTAAGTGACAGTAAGAGTGTTTTTAGAGTAGAAGATAGTACCAAATGCCTATAGAAGTATTAGTTTATTCAAGGGTCTGTCCAGGCCGAATTTACTACCATTTAGCGGTACCTTCACAAATTCAACTTCAGGAAAAACAGTAGTTTCACGAAATACTTTTTCTTAAATTTTTACTTTTGTAGCCCTTAAGGAACGATAAATCCATATTTTAACCATATTTTTGTGCTGATTTTTTAATATAATTCTTAATTTTTCACAAATTATGTCTACAGTTTAACAAAATAGGTATCTCTCAGAAAAACCTAGACAGACCCCTGTTATTAAGTTTATAAGTAACTTTAGAAATCTCTCTCTTGGCTACTCATTAAAAGCTAAAAGTGTAAAGAGCATGCAGGATTGGTTTAAATGAGTTCATAAAATTTTTATTTTAGATTTATAGCTTTTTGCTAATTGAAAGCTTGCATATAAGAAGAAAGCCTCACTTCATATAGTCTACTTAAATATAAAGTTAATTTACTCAAATAAACAAAAATATTGCTTTATCTAAGTATTCTTTTCACCGTTTATCTTAATTTTTTTATTCATTTCATTTTGTGTAGAATCAGTCTAGAGATGAAAGTTTGGGAGAAAGTGTGCCTACCTCTCAAAATCAAGAAATTAACATAATACCTCCAAGGTGTCATAGTACCACTGTACCTCCAAAGCAATCACCTCTAACGCTTGATATTCCTGAAAGCAATTTAGAGAGCAGTGCAAATCTGAACGACTGTGATGTGGAATTCAAGCACTCCGTGAAAGTCGAACCTCAAGATGCACCTTCTACAAACGAATCTGAGAACAAAGTGCTCGAAAGTGATCTTGCTCGGGTAAAAAAGGAAAGTGAAAATACGCTTATTACCTCACAAGATGTTGAAGCTCATAACAAGAATGATTGTGTTGCAATGGATACAGAAACCACAGTTGAAAATGCTAAGACTGATGTGGAAGTTAAAAACAGCAATGTGTTAGAAGCAAATAAAGAAGAAAGCAAACCGTTGCCCGAATTCAATGTGAATCATGGACTTCATCTTTTGTTGGATACAATAGAGAAAGTCACATCATTCGAGGTATCTAGCCCTTTAAAAACAAATTCAAATCTAAAAACAGAAGATGCTTCAAATGTGAAAGATAAATGCAATCACCCGTGTAATTCTTTGAAAATCCGAGGACTCGAATTGCTATCTACCATTGCTGTGGAGCGCTTGGTTTCGGAATTCGACGTGATAAAAATTGAGCCAAAAGATTCACCCGTGTGTTCAAATTATCCCCAAATAAAAGAAGAGCCAAAACAATGGCCAGAAGATGAACTTTCAAAGCAAGGGAATGAAGTGAGTGAAAAACCAGTTTCAACTGTGTTTGAAATGCACGATAAACTTTTGGAATTGCAAAAAAAATATAAGCAGAAACAGAAAGAACTTTTGCGATTGAAGCCCAAAAAGAGGTATTATATTCATTTTTTAAAATTTTCTTTTATAATATAAATTCTTGTTTTATACTATTCCTTATTTATGTTCAGGGTTGGCAAGTTTTTGACACATGACGGTTTTTACCGGTTTATACCATGGTATTTACTGTCATGTCAAAAACCCCTCTGTCAAAAACCCATAGTTTTGGTAAAACTGTATTTTTATTTGAGTTTAACTGCTTATAATTTAAAATTAATTCATTTTTGGGCAATAAAATTAGAAAAAAAGTTGTTAAAAGATATTTAAGAACAGATTCTTGCATTTTCCCAACATGATTATATCAAAACATACTATTTGAAGTAAAATATTAGGATACTAAACAAAATTTTCAACATTTCCAAGCATCATTTTGTTTGGCATATTACATTACTGAAGAATGTCAAGTCATTCTTGACTTAGAGTTTGTTAGTAGTTACAAGTTTTGAAAGTTTTGTTTAGCTTATTTCTAATATTTAAGAAATGCCAAATTTTAAATTCTTCTTTTTAGTTCTTGAATTTATTAATAGTTCCAAGCTTTTTTGTTTGTTTGTTTATTTCTAACAATTAAGAAATGCAAATTTTTGAATCCTTTGCAAATCAAGCTATAATGATAAAAGTAAGTATCACTATTTTCAATAAGTATATTACAATATTTCTATATGAATGTATATCCTTCAATAAGAATACATGTATATAGTTGCAAAATCAATAGCAATCATTTACAACATTCATTTATAAAGGCAATTATGTGAAAATAGTATATTGTCCGCTGTATGCCATAAATTAAAGAAATCAGTAGGTTTTAGACAGTTTTTACCGGTAAAAACACGGTTTTTATCACTGTCATGTCAAAAACCAGTTTTTGACGGCAAAACCCCAACAATGTTTAGGTTATTTATCCTTTTCATTTTAGAGAGAATTATGTTGTATTATAAAGTAAAAAAAAAAAAAAANATTGGACATTTATAAAGTAAAAAAAAAAAAAAAAAATATTAGTACAAAATTCTTATTTTCCCACTTTTTTTTTGTATATGAATATATGTGGGCATAATATCTGAGGATATAATCTATGCCTCATCTTTGTATATGAGGCATAATTAACAAACATTAGCTAACTTAAATATAAAACATAAACTTATTTTTGTACGAAAGTTAAGTTCATTTCTAGTAATTTTATAATTTATTTTTTTTGGAAAGAGCCTTTTTACGAATAAAGTTGGACTTGATCTACTATACATTACAATTAGTAAATATAACAAGGATGCACTGCAGGTTTTCACGACTCCGTTTACTTTAGAATCTTGTTTACAACATTCTTTACACACTCCCTTCTCCATCCATATAATTCTTATTAATTTTAAGCTAATAATATTTGCTATTTTTTAAACTGAGAAAACTAATGAATTATTAAATTTAGATATTCAAAAAGAAGTGTTAATGTATATTTTTTCATAATTAATTTAAGCTTCTTAAAATGGCTAATATTTTTTTTTTGTGTCAAAATTATCTAATATTCTGATGCATTTTTAAATAAAATGTTTTGTAAATTTGTAATAAATTAACCATGTTCATGAGTTATATTAAAAATTTCTCTATTGAATGCCTGTTTTACATAAACCTAGTATGCTGGCCTTGTTTGGTTTGATTCTACTACAACATTTTTACTTTACATTTCGATAAATTAAACTAGTCGATTAACAAACACTCATTTATTGAAATTATAATGCCTACTACTATGTTAACTTCAAATTTGAATCTAGTTATATCTGTCATATGCTTTATTTTTGTAGGTTTGCAAATATGTATATGAAAGATTGTCCCAAATTGGAAAGGGAAAGTTTAGCTCAAAAATCAGATTCTAATTCTAATAGTCAAACAAATGATGCACATGACAGTTCTGCAAATGGACTTCTTGATAGTGATCAGTGCTTTCCTGAAACTGAGGATGGAAATAAATCAGTGCCAGAACACAAATATAAGGTAATTATTTTTATTACTGAACCTCAGAATGTTCAGGCAAGTAAGGTTGATTTAGCTTCCACTTTTCTTTTTATGAAACTTTAAAAGTCGTACACTACACTATTGATTTTTTTTTTCAATTTTTATGATATATACTTTTCAAGTTACACCAACTACTTTTCCTTGTTATATGTTCAAGGGTATTTTACTTATAACTGTATCAAAAAACTGTTTTATATATTGTGTTTCTAATATCATTTTGTTTGTTATAAACTAGTAGGAATTAAATTTATTAAAATTCATTAAATTTTAGATTTTCTTAAAAAAAAAAAACTAAGATTTCTTGATTTAAAAATTAAAAAAAATAGAAAAAAAGAGCATTCTTTGCTCAACTTGAAAAAAAAAAATCCTAAAAGGCAATGATGCAGCATGCAAGGGAGTATTTAGTGTTTCCACTTAAACCCACATAAAATGAAATGACTCAAATGAAAATTTGAAGAGATTACTGACTGTTCAGTCAAAAACCAAGAACTTTTTGTTTGGAAAAACTTTCATGGTATCTTTTTAAGATGACTAAAACGCTGTCCTTTAAGTTTTTTTTAAACTCCTTTGACTTGCAGGGGTCTGTCCAGGGTAAATTTACTACCGTTTAGCGGTACCTTCACAAATTCTCCGCTCGATCAAACGGTACTTTCACAAATTCAACTTTAAGAAAAACGGTAGTTTCACAAAATACTTTTTTTAAAATTTTCCTCCATGCCTTTTAAAACTTTGGTACAATTGTCTTTTTATATTAGTTAGCAGTAGTAAATGATTGCATGGTATAAATTTATGTTTAAATCCATATTTCTTTTTTTCATTGATAAAAATCTTCGTCTTTATTTATACTTATAAATATTTAATTTTTACAACTACTCAGTATTAACCGAGTACAACGTCAAAACTTGTCTGAGTATGTTAATATTAGAAATCTTTTCTTTTATCTCAGTATACTGTTAACTCAATATGCTAAGTGTTCGAGTACTTGGTTAAATACTAATTAAAATGATATTGTGTACATGTGTTAATTTTTTAATTTTCACAAATTATTTCTAAATTTTCACAAAATAGGTACCTTTTAAAAAAACCTAGACAGACCCCTGACTTGGATGTCACCTTTGATGTAATATCAAAAGTCACCCCTGTAAAATTAATATTATTGTATCTTAATAATTAGTAACCACATTATTTGGTGGATTTTAAAAATACAGTTTGTATTATAAACAATTTAGTGCTTGGATTAGTTCAAACAGCATTTTAAAGTACTCAGAATGCAAAGGGTTAAATAATAAAAAATTTTGATGATTATAAATTCATTTATTTGTTTTCGCATGAGTTATGTGATATTATTAAGTTTTAACTATATTTGTTGGTTTAGAATTAAATATTTCCGATAGATATATTTTAAAAAATCATAAGCACAATGATTAATAAATTCGTATTGACATATTTTCATTTATTTTTAAAACTTTCATTTATAAAATTTTGCCGTTGTTTGGGAAAATATCTCCTGCTTTTTATTTTGGTAAGGTTGGCAAACTGGAGTGTAGCAGTTGCATGCAAATAAGTACATAGTGCATTCTGATTTGTATGCACTTCACATACTGTGTACTACTATTTATGATTAGTAAACTAGTTATTACTCATAGTACGAAGTATTACCTGTATTCATTATGTACTTACTAGTAATTTTAAATTCATTAGTGTAGTGCCCATGGTTTAATATAATTATGATCATACTGAAAACGCACGTTTAATAAAAATGATTGAATTTATAATCAGTCATTCAAAAAACATGTGAAATTTTAAAGTTAGATTTTTAAAATACATATGTGTACTAAAAGTTGTAGGAACTAGCATTATATTTCCTTTTTTTATTAATATTACTTTAAAAAAAATTTTTCCTAATATTTATTGCATCAGATTTAGAGATTTGTCTAGCATAACTAAGTTCAGTAAAAGTTCTATACAATCTTATTCTACAAACCTAAATATTTTACAAACCACAAAAACTTAACAATCTCTGAAACTAAGCAAATTTGATAAATTTATCAGTTTTTAGTTCTAATTCTCTTGATAATAAACATTTTTTTCTGTAAATAATGAATATGCAAGTTCATATTTTTGTGTTTCAAAGTATATTGATCTTAATCATTAATATTGCAATGTTTAGCTGTTTAGTTTAATAAAATTATCTATGTAACATTGTCCAAAGCCTTTCATTTCAAGTTTTATGTTATAAAGCTCTTCTACTGTATTGATGATTAAAGGAATATAAGTTAAGTTTTATTTATGTATCAAAGTTATATTTTTTTTTACTGATTTAAAGAAAAATGTTTTTTATTTCTTACAGAATTCTATTAAAGGTGATGTAGTAAAAAGGAGGCCAAAGCGTTGTCAAGCATCATTTAAAAAAGAATCATCCGTCGAAATACTTTCCGAAGACGAAGTTAGAGACATGTGTGCCCGAAGACGCTTCACACGAAGAAGTTCAGGCAGGAAATGTATGAAATTTTTGCGATCTAGCATTGAGAGGAAGAGATTGTCTGTATCGTCGTATTCTAAGAATATTACACGCCATCAGCAAAAAAGGTTATCCAGGTTGAAGAAAAAGAAGGAACATTCTGTTGACTCAAGTTCAGATGCAAGTTCAAAGGCATCTGTGAACAATAGCTCAGTCAATGATAGCAGTCTTCCAGAAAATATTAAAAAATCAAAAGCGTATTCTTTGCGTCATTCATCGCAGAGTCGAATCAAGAAAGCAGAACCTATTTCTGATTGCTTAGGTGAGTTTAAAAATTTTATAATTGGATTTGTTTTAAGAAAAAAGAAACATTTAAAAACATCTTTCGTAACAAAATTTTATCAGGACTCAAAATAAGAGGTGGCCCATCCGTCCAAAAAAACTAAAATTTGACCCTGGTCAGCGTAAAATAACTATTAGTGGTGCCCAGGGACTAGAATCTTATGTTCTCTTTATTAACATTTGTTTAAAATCTAATGGAGACATGTAAATAGACCAGGGAAATTGTGTATGAGCTAGTTATATTTTTTAGTAATTGGTTCAAAGGACCAGTAACTAAAAGATTAAATTGGACTTTAGACTAAATTATGAGTTTTTTTTTTATCTATTTCTTTTAGCATCATTCTCCAAAGCTCTTCCAAGTAAAAGGAAATCTGACAATCCTAAAAGATATGTACCATCGAAACAAGGGAAAATGAGTGGTAAGATTATCATTTTATAAAAATAATTATATTTTTTCTATTTAAACATTATTTTTCTTTGGTTTATAATTTTATTTATAACATTGTTTTCTTGAATGTATGTTTGTATTCAGCACAGTGTGGCTATAAGGCCATTAAATTGTACTCCAGCTTTTCAAGAATTTCTAACAATTAAAAGTAATTAAGTTTTATTATTTTATTTGTAATGAGGGTCTTTTTTAAAGAGAAGTTTTTAATTTCTGCTTATTGTGTGAGCAAAAAAAAATATATTTGGAACTGCAGATTTTCTTGTTTAACAATGCAGTTTTCTGCATATTATTAAGTAGGAGTATGATTGATGTATTGTGAGAAATCTTAACAAGACATTTTCTATAGGCACCAGTAAATAAATCAACATGATGCAGTTGAACTTGCAACATTAATAATTTTTTACCTCTACGTTTAATGATGAGAAAAAATACAAGCAAAATATTACAAATTTATGAATAAAATATTAATTATAAAATTAATAAAATAGTATTGCAATTAAAAATTAATAAAATGCAAAATGTATTATTTTGCTTAAGATAATTAAAATATAAACTTGTTTGATAAACACTTCCATATTTTTATCTTTACAGAGACCATAATAGCAAAGCACTTGCGCAACCGTATTCTTTTCGATACATCTGGTTCAGTTTCAGATGAAGAAAATGCTAAGGTAATTTCATGTTTTTTTTATTGGTGTTTCTATATTTATTAACATGTTGAAGGAAAAACCTTTTGATTTGTTTTATCATACTGATTTATTTGGTTTTATTAGGATGGTGTTCCGGATGATCTGTATGATGCGTTTGTAAAATGTCATTTGGTTGAAGAGAGGCAAAAAGGTCAATTCTTGGGAACTGATGAAAATTGTGAAACTTCTGCTGAAAATCCCCTAGGTTATCCGGGTAATATATCTTTCCTTCTAAAAAAATTTAATGTGCAGCAATTTAGATGTCTTAATCACTAGATGTATTTTCATAAGAATTTTAAATTTTACATTTTTTTTTTGATAATACATGCTTGTAATTTAAAACTAGACTAGCTTATTTTACAGAAAAATAGAAATACCTTTCTTATATTGAAATGGGAAATATTTACTTGTTAGTAGTTCGATTAGAATCATTCGGTTGGGTTGAAATACATGACTAGCACCTAATTAGTTAAAATTCTTCATTTTAGTTAATAATTTTGTCTAAGTCTTTTAATAGTTGAATAATTGAAAAGGTAAAAGTTATTTTTCAATAATAAATAAATAAATAAAAATAAGTTAAAATGCATTTAGTCTGAACCAAAATGTGTTTAATGGTTGATTATGACAGCCATTGACAGAATATAAATAAATATTTTTTTTCTTTTAAATGAATATCATGTTCATATCATCAAATATGTCTTATATCTGTTTTTTACTTTTAATGTTTCAGACCCAAGCAAGTTAACTATAGAAAATCTTGTAGAAAGTCATCGTTTGTTAGCTTTAGAAGAAGGATTATTTTATGCTGGTCACATTAAAGAATGTATTACTTCTAATAGGTAAATGAATTATTATTTTTAAAAATCTTAATATAAGCTCTAATTAAGTAAATTAAGCTCTAAATAAATAAGTTTAATTAAAGTAAAAAAGAAAAATAAATTGTATTTTTTTTAACCTTAATTAAACTTATTGTTTTAATTCTATTTTAAGAAATTCATTATGCACATACCCATCCAAGTTTTAATACCAATTATAAAACTAAAATGTTTTATGAATTAGTTTTGATCTAAAAAAAAATCAGATTTTTATGCTCTAAAATGCTATCTTGATAGTTTTAAGGCTTAATAGGTTTGCATGAAAGGGGCACAAACTGTACCTTCTAGCAGTTTTTATCTCATTTATTAGATCGATTAAGAATGCAGAACATGTGGCCTAAAGATCAATGGTTTTAATGATCTATATATACTGCTCCCTACAACTAGAAATCACATAACTACATAAACTTTGAAAAATAGCCAAAATATGACAAAATTCTAAAATTTGAGGGGTCAAGTGCTCTCACATTTTTAATTCTTTCTATTAAAAATCTTCTTTCAGTACAATGAGTTCAAAACAAATGGTTAAGAATTTATTTAAAAACTGAAGATGTATGTAGTTTATAAACAGTAAAAAATAATTAAATCTCTATTGCTGTTTCAAAAAGTCAATTTTTCTTTAATTGCCCTCTTCTGGAAAAGGGTTAGACATCCTTAAAATAGGTAATAACTTTATTTTTATTTGTAAAACCTTAACTCAACTTAGAATAATATTTTTTAGATATGGCATTGCTTTAGATGGACAGAGAGGAAACAAGCTTCATACTTTTACTAGAGAAGAGCTATTAACGCAAACAGTAAGTAATTTAATAAATAACATCAAACTCTTTCTGTACGATGTTTTGCTTGCCCCGGTATTCTAATAAAAGTATGTTTTCGTGCATAAAGTACCTATGTCAAAACTTTGCAAAAGGTTGCCCAAATTCTCTAAAGCATAAGAACAACCAAAGTTGAATTTTAAATAAGTAGAGTGAAAATTTCTTTCACCAACTTTTTGTTTATTTATTTTAAGTTACTTGGACTGTGATCATGTAAAATTATTGAAGCATGTTATAGAGCTGTTTGTGCAACTGGTTTCATATAAGGAATTTAGCTTTATTGCTGAATGGTGGATAAATGAAAGAAATTTTTTAATAAATCATAGTTTTGGTAAATCTCTGTTATATCGAAATTATTTGCATAATTTTTTCCTTAATTTTTTTCTTCTTAAGATCTTAAGAAGGAATTTTGCACATCTAATTACTTATATTGCTTACTGTGTGACAGATAGTTGAATCCAAGCCTGTGACTTCTAATCTGCCTGAGGGAACCAGAGTTTGTGCATATTGGAGCCAACAGTACAGGTGTCTTTATCCTGGTGTTATTGGAAAAGGTGAGAATCTAATTAAATATTCCTTAACCAATTGCTCATTGCATCTGATTGACAAGATCTATTAATGGAGTGCTTGTTCTATTTTGTTACCTTTGTGTCAACTTTAATTTATTAACTTTTTTTAAGGAAACTTAATTGTGCTAAATAAATTACTAGTATAGAATATTGTAACTGAATAAATATTTTACCAGTTTTGGGTTAAATTTTTTTTTTGCCCTTAAAATGTTGGTCTCAAGCCAATGTGATTACCATGCTTGTAATTTTTAATTTACGAAGTTTATTTCGTTAATCATATTTAATTTTTTTTCTGTAGCATTGTTACATTTAGTTTTTTTTACATTATTTTACTCAGAATTACTAAATGGAATTCGATAAGTTACTGGGCCTCGAAAAACGGATTTTCTGTTTTGTTTATTCTTTTACTTTTTTAATGTAATAAATAATTGTAAATGTGTTAGTTTTTCCTAATCTGTTCAAATTAGGAATCAACTTTATTTTCAATAAAAACTTAATCTCACTGAGCAAAGTATTAGATTGAAAAAGTTTTTACCGGCACTCTTCCCAAACTTCTCTATAAAGTTTAAAAAGAGAAAGAAACTGTAATATCTTTTATGAATTAGCTAATGTTTTCTTACCCGTATATTATGATGTTTTCTAAAATATGGAGCAAGAGTTCAGTCTCCTCGTTAGATATTTTGTGAATGAATAGCTCCTTTTTCTTTAACATACAATTTTATATTCAGATGAGTCACTAAATGATTCTAGATGTTTTAGTATGTGATCAACCACCCAACAAAGTTGGGAAACACTGAATTAGTTTAAATTTCTCTTTAATAAATTGAAGAAAATATTTTTTTGAAGTGCGGTTATTTAAATCTAAGTTATTGAATCATTATTTATGTTTAAATATGCAAACTTAATTGTTGTGTATTCATCTCATATAAAACTTACTTTTGAATGATTAAGTCAATTATATTTTTTTTCATAAGGAGGCATCATATTTTAAGATAGAAATAAGACTTTTAATAAAACTTGTCTCAGTTAGGTGCATTTCTTTTGCATTAATTTAATCTGGGAAATAAACTTTTTCCATTCACCCAGTAATTTAAGATTTTCTCCTGTTTGTAAAAAATGTTTTCTTAAGTTTAAAAAAGTGTTTGCATAAGATGCTTTTTCCCCTTGTACTTGTCTGATTTTTTCCCCCCTTTAATTTTGTAGCGCCATGTCCCAGTGCAGACTGGTCAGAACCCAGAGTTTTCGTTCAATTTGACGACGGTGATTCCGGCCAAATACCTATTAAAAATGTCAGGCTCATACCTCCTGATATTATTCCAAGTGAGTTGGATTTATTTCTAAATTCACCTCAGTATAAGATTTGTCGATGTTTAAAAAATCTAAACTTTATATAATTAACACAGGTGGAACTGATTCAAGGCTAGAAAATGCAGGTTTTCAATCAGAGTCAAAATGCAAGGAAAATTGTTCTGGGAAAGCACCTCGAAGGTTGCGGTCTTCCACGCCTAAAAAGAAACACAAAAGTAATTCATAATTTAGTTATTCCTTTGTTTGATTTTTAAGCGTGGCAGAGTCGATGCATTTTCTTATGTGGAAACAAAGGGGAAAATAATAAACATGTTTTTATTTGGTTTGATGAGACTTATAATTATTTACAAATTACAGTACAATTATATTACAGTATGTTTCAAAACATGTAAAATACTGTCTTTGCTGAAGCAGAATGAGATATATGTGGCTGACATAATTAGGAAATTGTTGTAGTATGGCCTCTCTCTCAGCCCTAAATATGTCAATATTGATTTTTTCCTAATATATAATTTAAATCTGATATAATTTATCTAAAATAAATTATTTTAATTTCATATAAAATTACCACAAGAGATTAATATAACTTGGTTTTTCTGTCCCATTTTTTTGTTTTAAAAAATGCAAAAATCAGTATGGCAATGATATTGTATTCTCCCCCCCCCCCGCCCACCTAAAAGTGCATATAATAAAATATTGAAATTAATATATAAGGTGCAAAAATACATACTACATGCTTTGAAGTAGCCTTCACTTCATATGCTGTATTGTACTTCTTTATTTGGATGTAAAAGCTGTTTCTGAATTACAGCCGAACCTCGATAATTCGATGATATTCCCAAATTTTTCATTTTCCCGTATGTATCGTCTTTTCTTAATGAACCCGTCACAAATGTCATTCTTTTAATGTTAATATTACTGGTTTATTTTTGAAGCTTGTATTCACCCACATTTGAAAAAGAAATGAAGTTATTTTGTTTTGAAATGAAAAGGATTTAAGTTGCAGAAATAGATGAAGTGCAAATGATAAAAGAATAGAAACAGAATCGTAACCAGTGGTACCTTTGTAGTAGGCATCGAAGCCTTTGAATCAAATAAAAACTTTCTGTATTCACAGAAAAGGAATTTCCATCTGTAACATAGATTGAAAATTTATTATTTGTACTGAAAAGAAAAGATCATGTTCAAATTGAAATTTCTAAAAATATTAAAGAAATTTGTTTATTCATCCATCACATCGTAAATATTTTACAGTAGGCACCTAATCTTTTCAATAAAATTCTTTTTTATTTAATGTAAATGTGTAAATTAATTTTTTTAATATTTTTATGTACGTTAATTTATTACATTGAATACTTTTTCGAATGTTAATTTGATATTTTATGTTGACCCGCATTTATCGTTTGCAATGGGATACCTGCGAGAGACGTAGTGTGGGTATCTCGATCCTGATGGGTTGTCGAAACGTGTCATTTGTTTACGTTAGCAGCTGCTCTTTCTGTTCTATTTCGAGTAAGCCAAGCCCGTCAAGCATCAATTCACTTAAAGGACACATTCTAAATTCTTTCTCAGAGATTTTACTTCTTTCAGTCTATATTTACACAGACAATTAACACAAAGACAGGCAAGAAGCCATGTGGAATATAAACAAAGAAATTATGCATCAAAGTTGCCAGGCACACAAAAAAAAATATACCATGGTTACAAAAAAATACATAAGCAAATAATAGATCGAAATTTAGTAAAAAAAGTAAATGAAAAGTAAAAGTAAAAGAATGATGGTATGATCGTGTCTTTAAATGATCTTATTTAATTTTGCAGGGGTTCCAAATGAAAACGAATCCAAAGACTCCAGTTGTACGAGTGTCAATGATTCCTCTTGTGATGATAGTTGTTTCATGGATTACTCTTTATCACCTAGTCAAAATACAGAAGTCACAAACACCACCGAAAACCACCAACCTTCTTCCTCCTTAAATTATTCTAAATCAGAGAAAAAGCAGAGAAAGCATTCAAAGCGAAAAATAGCTTCTCGAACAAAATCCAACAGAGATGTAGAAGAAGGGAAAGAGAGAGGTGAGACAAAAACAAAACGTCATAAGAAATACAAGGAGAAGCATCGCAGGCATCATCATCACCACCATCGTCATCATCACCATCACCACCACCATCATCATTCAAAGAAACGAAAGCATCGTAGAAAGACTGGAAAAAGCCCATCGTCTCAGGACTTAGATTATGAGAACTGCATTCCATGCAAGAAAACCAACCTCAAATCACACAAGACGTTTGATGTAGTCAGCACAGACCTCACGCAACATTCCAGTAATATGCAACTACCTCAAGCCGAAAAAGACTGAGAAATCAGAATATATATAAATATACATACTATATATATATATTTTAAATAATTTTGGACTTTTTTTGTTAGAGAGTTTGAGTAAATGTTTTACGCAATTCATCAAAATATTAGAGGTGCACCAAATACTCGGTTTTTGACCATTGTTTGCTGACTATATTAAAATTTCACTAAGTAGTTTCACTTTCCTAATTATAATAAACTCTTAAAAATTATTACTAATTTATTGAAAATGTTTAATTAAAAATATAAGATTAAGAGTTAACAGAGAGCAATTCTGCATAACCTTTTCCATACATTGTTTTGCCTGCAAAAGGTTAATCTATAAATTAAAAAGAAAAAAAACCTAAAAATAATAATTGTGTTTAACCTAACCTTTTTTAATTTTAAATCTAATTTGAAACACAGAAATCTTATTTATAATCTAATTTAAAGAAAATCTAATTTTTAAAAAAAAAACTGTTCAAAAAATTTGTATTAGTATGTATCTAAGTAAATTATCTTAAATATGTGACTTAATAATTGAGAGAAAAATTATTGGTAATTAAGCTAATTACCTTTACATCACTTGATAATTGAGAAAGAAACTACTTTTAACTAACGTACACATAAGCAAAGTTTACTTGTGTATTTTGGTCTAAATATTTGGTATGCAGTTGCATTCATTGTCAAACATTCTTAGTTTAAGAACAATTAATTGTTATTTGGTGCATCTTTAGAAATTATAACTCCTCAGACAAAATTTAAATTCAGGAAATTTCTGAATTTAAATTTTTTTTGAATTATCTAATTTCTGTATACAAGGCTGTTTACATTCGATATTTGAATTGTTGAACTTCTATATTCACATTTCCCAAAAGCAGATTCTTAAATAGTTATGCCAGTTTACTGGAAAGTTTCTAATATTTAATCAGTCTTTATGCAACAATTGTTTTTTTTTATTGCGTTAATTCTAAAATTTAATCAAATCTAGAAGAGTTGATTGGAATAAATTTGACCAATAAAAATCAGTCTTTTATTTAAGCATTTTATTTTTGAAAAAGTTATATTGTGATGATTTTTTTTTTGTGTGAATAATTTAAGTAATTAAGTGTCAGTAATTTTCAAAAATCTTTAATTTTTTTCGCTTTGCATGAAGAAAAAAGCATTGTTATCTTATGATTCTCTTTGTGAGTTACTGTGCATATAAAAGTGTCAATTTTTAAAGAAACGGGATTAAAACATTTTATAGTAGATGCCCAGACGATAAAATTTAAAATTTTCACTTAAGGGAATTTTTTTTTCATGAAGCAGTTAAAGCTTTCATTCCTGGAATTTTATTTTTTAAAGTCAATTTGAATGTTAACTTTTTTCTTATAAGACAACTTAGAATGTCTATTTTTTTAAGTTTCTAATTTAAATTCTTTTTTTATAATTTTAACTTTCTCAAGTATTAAACTTAGTGCATTAAAGATTATTTTTTTTAATCAGCAGATTTCATACAACAATAGTTATTAAATTGCAAAAAAAATGGGGGAGGAAATCAATTCATTATCAATTTAATCTTAAGCTTGATGTTTTTGGAAATTGTGAACATAGAAGTTTCATGTGTGTAAACAACACTAGAATTAAACATCAGCTTGCCATTTTCATTTAACAATTTATTGCTGCTAATTATTTTGGAGTGTTGAGTAACAAAATAAATGTTTACTGCATTAAATAAAAATGTTGCACCATTATCACATTAAATTATTGTTTAAATGAATATTTTGTGTTTTCTGTTTAAGAAAATTTAAGATTGTGCTTAAAAACATTAAATATTTTTATTCCTAATTTTTTGCTGATAGAATAATTTTTAAGTTTTGCGTTTAAAAAATGTCATATTTCTTAATATCTTAACTTTTTTTATTGTTAAAATAATAATAATAAAAAATCTATTATTGTGTCCTGAAGATTTGGAACCAATAAAATTTTCATTTAATGTTTTTAAATCATTGTTTATAGCAGTTTTATGAAATTTATTATAGTCTGTTATAAGAACTTGTTTAATCTTCTCTATACCTATTATGAAAGTTAATTATTTTTTATGGCTTTTGTATTATTTCTAGATTTTTTATCTAGTGTGCAATAATGGCTTATACTTTATTAATTCCATTTGTTAATGTTATATGAATATTTTATTTATTAAGAAATTTGTCTTTTCAAAGCTATTTTTTGATGTTTGTTTTATACAACTGAACAGGCAAATAATTTAAATTGTTTCTTCATTACTTTTAACGCTCCATTTAATTGTAACAATTGTTATGCCATAACATGTTTCAAATTGTTTAGTTTAATTGAATATAACATTTTATGAATGTTTTTTTTTCCTAATAAATGTATGAAAACTAATGTTGCAAAACTGGAGTTATAAAGCTCTTTTTGGAATAGGGTCTACTAATTTATTTTAGAATTTGCAATTCTAATTTCATCGCACAAATTGCTCAAAAAAATGTGCAGTTGATTTAAAAAATTTAGAACCAATAGCTTGAAGTACAAATAACATTTCATGATGAACGTTAAAATTTCTATAAGAAAGTATTCTGAGATGTTTGTAAATTAGTATAATTTCTTGCTTGGAACTTGTATGATTGTGTAGAATATTGTAAATAATAATAATGCTGATGTGGGGGAATAAGTTAAAAAGTATGGCACTTTGAAATTTAATTTTTTGTTATTCTTAACTCTTTTAAAAATTGTATATAATGTACAGTATAAGTGAAACCTCTTAATGATTTTATTTTTTACAAAAGATTTAAAAGAATATATATGTATGATTCAGTTCTGTACATTTTGTGTATTATAACAATAAACCTCAAAGTATGCGATTTTTCTAAACTTGTCTCCTTTATTTGTGTTTATAGTCTATTCTAAGATTCCTTAAAACAATGATTCGTTGATTGGCTGCTCGAAAGCTTGCATTTTTGGGGTCTGTTCTTAAATAATATCCTATGTTTTTTTTCCTCAATATTTTTGACCACTTTCTCCTTCACTTTGTTAAATTCCAGGTATCCCAACCCTTCTTTTTCACATGATATGCTTAATTAGATGAATATATAATACTTACAGTTTAGAAACAGCACTACATTATTAGATTTTATTTTTAAACTATGCAACTTTTGCGAGCAACATGTTTTGATGAAATAAGATTAAGTTCACAAAAAGTAATATCTGTCAAATAAACAGAGTTTCATTAGGTGACTATTTAGCAAATATTTTATAATACACAAGTATATAAATAGAGGCAATATTTTACATGAGAACTGGTAAAATTTAAAAATGCACGATGTGAAATAGTTCAATAGATTCTTTAGCCCTATACATTTTGCAAATGCTTTTTATGATTAAGACTATTAAGAAGCAAAATAAATTCATAACATAGTAAGCTTAGTTTTTAAATATAAAATAGTATTGCTTTACATATCTAGTTAGATTTGAAGAAGAAAAAAAAACTGTTAGAGAGCATTTTGAACAAACAAATTGTGTTGTTCAGAAAGGAATTTCGTTTTCTCCCAACCGAGGACTTAATTGTATTTTTTCATAACCGACTTCACTAATAAATGCAAACCGGCGAATAACAACTCGTAAAATCCTTGATAGATTAAAATAATCGAAATTTAAGGATGCTGATTCTCTAATGGGAGCAATTTGTACAACACCAACATGAGTTCGCAAATATACAATTGATAATAGTTAAGTGAAAAAGGAATCGTGAAAAATTAGATAATTTTTTTTAAAGTTAAGCAAAAATTTCCTTAATTTTTTTATAAAAAGAAAGGAGAGAAAATAGTCCAAGCATGGAAAACTATTAAGTAGTAGCAAAAAACGAGAATTATCTTGTGAAAAACAGTAGAGTATGAGATAGTGATGAGGGGGGAGTAGAGAGGTAAGACCTTTTTATAATATACATTTCTCCCCCATCAAATGCGTTTATGCTATCAAATCAAGGGAAATTGTCTCGAACACTGGAAGTATATATAAAAAAAAAAAAAAATTACTATTATAAATTAATATCGTAGTTGACGCGCTACGAAGACTTTGTGGTTCATTTTTTTATTTACTTTGTTACATTATTTTTGAATTCAATATTTTATTCAAATTCAATCAATTATTTTTTATCAACTTCAATTATTTTTTAGATAAATATTTATTCTTCCTTTAACTTCAACAAAAATTTTGAAAAATCACAAACATTTATTGAAATGTTTAATGAAGGACAACTTTGCACCCTGTACATCAGATAATTCAATAAAATATTTATTCACTCTAAGAAAATCGTTTTTCATTTTCATAAAAAAGCATTGCTTTACAAACAACTTAATATATTCTCATATTATTAATCCTAAGAAAAGGTAACAATGCTGCAGTGGAGCTTTTTATGAGAAATAATAGCTATAGATGTTAGGTATATTTAGTTTAAAGCCTCAGTGACTACTTAAAAGGATGCTATACCACGAGAGAAAATCATTCTGGCAAATTCTCCTTTTACATAAGTGAGATACATCTTAAGTATATGATGAAGTTTCAAATGCAGAAAAAAATATTTACAAGTTTCGAACAAATTATGGCATGATTACACAGTGGAGAAGTAATCAAGTATTTGAAACTTCTCATTGTTTACCTAGAGTAACTTTTTCTATACTTTAAATTACCAATGCAGGACAGGAGGCCATGAAGGATGTCTCCTGCGGTATAGAATCCAGCTGACCAAGTGATTAGCCTGCCTGACGGCGAAGCCAATGGCTGAGGGTTTGAATCCTGCTCATGGCATGAATGTTTCTCTCTGTGTGTTGTCCTCTGTTGTGGTCCACCCTATAAACTGGCATCGGCGTGGGCAATGTCCTACGCAACGCAAAATGAGCAACACTTACAGCACCTTCCATAGCAAAGAACGATGAGGTCAGTGCCTGCGGAAAAAAGGGTATAGCAGCCTCTTATTTTACCATAAATTTCAAGATTGCCTAACATTCCATATTTTGGCAACAATTTGCAAAAATCCTTGACCCCATGGGAATATTGTTATTTATTAAACATAATAGTGTTTAAAAAAATATCTTTCAAAGACAAAATTTGTTTCATACTTTCAGAGACAAATAAATTAAAAAGACACAAAACAAACATTAAGTATCAAAAAACATTTCTTTTTATTTCTAACAAAGTAAAAACATGAAAATTTTCAAAGTTTCCACAAGCTGAGTTGGTATCCTTATGCAAATTAATGAATTTCAATAAAATACTTTTAATGATTATTCAATACACATAACAATGACACACTACAAAAGCTTTGTTCGAATTAAAAGCATGAAAAAAAAATATGAACTACACTCTACCAGCAGTTTCTTGCCAAGACATATCAGTTTAGTTACATATTGGGAGGGGAAAAAGTCTAAATACATAACAATAATTAAAATCTTAATATACATATTTATTCATTCATGGATGAAGTTCATTTACTACAACATTGACTTCATAATTTACAAAAACATGAGAATTTGACTCCCAGTAGAAATTTTGTCAGCAATAAACCTTAACATGTAAAGGTACATATATTACAACATGTGTATAAAATTTTTTTTTTTGGAACAGATCAATGATGGTTTACAAATGACAATCTTTAAATTGCAACTATTATAAAATTAATACTTTACACCATTAATGGACTAAAATATGCACAATAAAGTAATATAAATATGGAAGTAAGAGTTGAAGCACCATCATTCATCTAAGAGTAAAAAAAAAGAAAATCTAACTATATATTTTGTAGATGGCTATTTAAAGCAGGATGGTCCAACCCATTGCGGCTTTTAAGGGGCCAGTTTTTTTAATATACTTCAAATGTATTATATTATTTTACTTTTATCGTACAGCGCTATAACAGACGTTAGAAAAAAAGTTTATAACATTTTAAGTGGTAAATTTATTTCAACAATAAAATATTTTTTAAGATATTGAGTCATAATAACTTCTGCAATGAAGATATGTCAAAAGAAATGTAACAGAATAAAGAAAGGACTGATAACGGTAAAATTTAGTATATATGTTATATGGACCATGGGATAGAAAAAAGATAAGTGCAAAAAAAAGTTAACATTTTGACTGTTAGACGGTGCTTTTAACAAGAAAGGACACATTAATGCCATTGGAACATTTTATTATGCCAATGGTCACTGATATAAAATCGTTCTGCACCATTCCACAAAAGAAAAAACTGAATAAGATGATAACTAAATTCTAAGAGACGAGGTGAGAATGCGTGCTGCGAAAGAGGACGGAAGCAATTTTTTATTGAAACCAAGCGAAACATAAAACTGCTTCAAAAGATCGAGAAATCCTTCCAGCCAATGATGAGCAAGCTGTAATGCATTTTGAACCTGCGTTTAGCGAAAGTAAATTGCACATTGAGCACAAGCTATTCATTAATAACTTTTTCTTCTTTCACCCGGTGGTCAAAATTTTGAAAACTTCTTAACTTCAGATTTCTTTTTCCTAAAGTTCAAATAATAAATAAAACCAGACTTCATTAACCTCTTTAAAATAGATTGAAATCTACATCGCTCTAAACAAGGTACTTTATAATTTGCATCAATACTTCATTTACTACATCAAATCTAACCAAATGGTTGGACATCCTGATCCTAATATTGAAAATAATCACAGAAAAAGTTGTTTTGTGAGCAACATTCAACTCTTCAAAGTAATAAAATTTTTTCAAAAGTAATTTAGAGAAAAATGAACACTGTACAAATATTATTATAAAAACTTCTATTCTGTGGATTATAATTGTTTTGACAAGCAACACCAAACATGAAATTATTACACATACCTAGCTAAAAAATTAAACTATTATTATGATGTGTTGAAATTCTCTAATGTAATTAATCTAATACATATTATGGCAGTGTTAGTAAAGATAAGGATTATGTTGTGTTATGAATATCCCACATAATTTGTTTAAACTTTAATTTTAAGAAAATTCTTTTTGGGAAAATAAAATCAATCTTTCCAAGGAATCTTTTCCAATAAGAAGGAAAAAAAAAATTTTTTTTTTGGCATAAGGTCCAACAGATTTTTGTTTGTAAATTTATACACATTAAGAATCTTCTAAAAAAGTATTGCCACATTATGAAAACATTTATTATGATATACAATTTAAACATGTAAAACATAAAATTTTGATATTTCAAATATCTGCTACAAGATACTGGAAAAAAAAAACAGACTTTAAATTTTTTTAATTTACCTATTTATTTATATTAAAATACAGCATACTCTCGATATCTCAAAGTTTAAGGAACACTAAGAAAATTTCGAGATAGTGATATTTTAAAATAAAAAGATCAGAACTTATTATATTCTAAAAAGTAGAAATTTATATTCAAAAATATTACTTTAAAAAATAAAGTCATGATGCATGAGAATAACTACTCATAAATATGTTTGCAATGATAGTTGACTATAAGCCTAAATACAACAATGATCATTTTATTTTTAAAAGTACAACAATAATAATTATGTATTCAATAGAAAAGAAATGGTTTACAATAAATCTACATTGTGTTTTTTTCGGAAAAATTAATTTCCTAAATTGAAAAAAAATTTGATAGAACATTTTGAGAAGAAACTCTTCGACATAGGCATTGAAATTAACTTTAGGAGGATATATAATGCCAAGGAGAAAAATATTTTTTTAAGGTTACAAGGTTTCTGAGATATCAAGAATATACTGTATTAGAAACTTTAGTGGCTATTTAGTAACTTTTGCACAAATAAATGCATCTAAAACATTATAACTTTTGATAATAATTAATCAATAAAACAACATATTTATTTAAAAAAATATAGAACTTCTGTGACAACGTTTAAAAAATAACTTCTTTTAAATTCAGGTGAGCGTGAAAAATTTTAAATTTACAGGGCTTTAAACACTAAAATTTCAGAAATTCCAGTAGTGTTTAGAGCAGGCATTCAATATGGGAGAAAATAAACAAACCCCACTCTCTTCGGTACCCAAAGAAAAACTCCCTAGAAATTACACAATGCTTTTTGCAAATGAACAAAAACTTTATTTGAAATAAATGATTTAATTTCAAATAACGATGTATGAAATAATGTAACAGTGCATAATTTTTGCCTTAGAAACAATGATAAATCAATGATCATACATGTTGGTCCCACATGGAAAAACTATTTTGCCTTTTTCATTAAACAACTAAACATAAGTTTAACTAATTAATATGATTTTGCAGCAATAAAACATTTGAAATAAAGTGATGTTTAATTTTGCCGCGATTCTAAGTAATTATTTCACCAGACCAGTTAGCATGATGTAAAGAGATTAAAAACTGTCATTTAAAAATTTTACTGGCAAAATAAATGAATAGGAAAATTATTTGACAAATAATTAGTAAAACTTACCAATGCATAATTTTAATTTTTTATTAAAGGTAAATATAATTAAAAAATATCATACATAAAAAAGGGAAAATAGTCTGATTTTTTTTAAATCATGATATTTCACACAGTATTTATATTACAAATTAATAATAATTTTTTAAAAAAGATGAGTTTAAATTTTTGTTAAGAAATTATTATATACCATGATATAGGCAAAAAAAATTACAAGAATAATAATGTTTGATAAATGAATACTATTCATTATAACTACACTATTCAGGTAAGAGGAAAAAAAATGTCCAAAAAAATGTTAAAAGTAAAATACAAGTTAATAAAAAAAAAATCTTAAACACGTTAATTAACTTGTATGTATAACAAATGTTAATTCATCATTTAACTAAGAAATATATAACAGTAACAAATGAAAAACTTGGGAACAAAAAATCAGGAACTAAAAGACAACTAATACTAAATTCTTTAACAACAGAGAGATTTATAAGAGATATATCAGCAAAAATGGAGAACTTTTTTGATACAAATGCTCAAGAAAATCAGGGGAAAAGATAGTTAGGATATTTAAAAGTGTATATCAATGAAACAATTATAGAATTGAAAATAAAAGTTAGTTAGGTGTGCACAATCCATAGTGAATGTGGGCTTCTCTACTTCCAACTTGTTATTGATTGGAAAAAATGACAATTGCTATAAAATTATTTAAAACTTATTTCAATAAATTGAAAGAAAAAAAAAGCCAAAATTATAGTATTTTAATTCAAAATGTAAGATGTCAAAATAATTAGGCCTCTCATTGTTAAAATTTTTCTTTTAAATAAATGTTTTTTAACAATGTATAATACAAATGTTGTTAAACAATTTACTCACAAATTAAAAATGTAAGTTAAATAATAAAATTAATTTTTTCTAACAAAAAAAAAAGAAAGGCGAAAATTTATTATAATTGAATTTTCTTAAAGGGTTCAAAGTATGTGAATATTCAAAAGTGTTTTAATTCAAAATTATTTATATGTATACTTTCAATTTTTAAGATGATTTATATTGTTGCATTATAGTATACTCTCAATTAATATCTTAAAGTTTAAGGAACTTTTAAAAAAATTTCGAGATAGCGAGTTTTCGAGATAGGAAGTTCAGAACTAAATATGTTCTAAAAAGTAAAAAATATATTCTAAAATATGACTCTAAAAAATAGAGTTATGAAACATAAGAACAACTACTAATAAATATGTATTTAATGATAGTTGACTGTAAGTCTAAATACAATATTTATAAATTTACTTTTAAAAGTAAGACAAAAATAATTATGCATTAAGTAGAAAATTATTGGTTCATAATGAATTTACATTATGATTTTTCCAAAAAAATTCATTTTCTAATTCAAAATTTTTTTTGACGTAACAAAGTTTTGAGAAAGAAACCTTCCACATATGAATTGAAATTAACATTATGTGCATCAAGAGTATACTGTATAATAAGGCAGGGGTCTTCAACCTTTTTCTACCAAAAGTATATTCTAGAATATTGGTCAGATAGCGGGCACCATAAATAAAATAATTTTTTTAAAAGATGAATTTGTATTTTTTACATTCTTTGTAAACTGAAATATTTTTTTTGTAGTCACACAGGTGCAAAACCCGTGGGAACAAAAGAAAGACTAAGAATTTTTACCCATTGTTATAGATTCTTGCTATAAGGAATAATTATGTTATTATCAATTTATACAAAAACTGAATTCACAGCGGCTTTTGAAGCCAACTTTTGAAAACGTGTTGTGCACTCCTAATATGTGTTTCAAATATATTAAAACAGTTTTAAAGAACTTTACAACAAAGGACTTTATTTATTTATTATTATCATTTTTAATGTTAGCTGCCATGAAAATAAGATAAAATATTACACAGACAAGTTTCACAAATGCAAATTTTACAGTATATCTTCTCAATTGTTTTGATGGTAAGCAACTTAATAGCAGGATAACTGAGCAATTTAATAATTGCTCAGTTATCAAGAATACTAAAAATTGACACATTAATTCAATACTCCATTACAAAACAATTTTTTTTACACAAAACTGATATTTTTATTTGAAAATTAAATTTTTTTAATGAAAAAACAAAGGTAACGTAAGAAGCATTATTAACATACATAAAAAATATAATATCTGATTATGGATATTTTTTAATTTAAAAAAAAACAAACATTTAATGTTAATTAAATTCAAACCATAATTAAAAATTTTTAGTAATGATTCTACAGATTTACATCTTTTCAGAAGATTAAACATGGTAACAGAAATACGATTTGAAATTTTAAGTTCTCAAAAAACCATCCTTGCACTGACAGTTAAACCCATCTCTATTTTTGACAGATTAAACCAAAAACAAATTATACTTATTTTTCTTCAATATTTTATTAAATATTTAGTCTTTAAATCTTTCAAACTAAGGAAAGATAATTTGATAAGAAAATTCAAAAGATAATTTGATAAGCTACAAAGTGAAAAAAAAAATTTCCTTTTTAGGTTATAATGCTATTAAATCAATTTTTAACTATGGCAAATACCAATTATGAGTTTACATTGGTGATAAATTTAGTGAAATAGCACGTGGAAAAGATGTAACAAAACAATATGTAACACAGACAGAATTTTCAGCAAAACAAAAAAGAAATTGTCAAAATTCGAGTTCGGATACCTCAATTTTAAATATGAACAATATAAATATATCAATACAAATTTTAAGAAATTTTTAAATTAAGATAAAAAAAAATTTTTAATTAAAAAACTTGCCAAGTAAGGAAAATAAAGTAAATCTAACTTAGAATTAATAATAAAAAGAAACATTTCACTACATGACTTCGTAAAAATCAGTTTATATAAGGTTAATTTCATTCATTGGATTATACAACAAGATATCAAAAAATTCTAAAATGTACTTATTTTCCAAAGCTAAATTTCACAGACAAGACATAAATTCAATAACAACTTACAAGATTACATACAATTAAAGTTTCCATTTCACAACAAAAAATATTTTCTATAGCTAAAGTAGTAAAAAATTTCAAACACTTATGATTACAGAATTATAAGCAGTTATGGCTTAAAATGAGCATAAATATGTAAGCTCTTTAATTTCAGGACAATTTAAAAATAATTTTAAAAAAAATTAATAAAGCTTTTGAAAATTAAAACATACACATAAAATAAATCAGAAAATGCTAAATTTGAAAGCTATATTTAATGAGTTACAATATCTGCACAACTATTTAGAGCAAAAGTTAGGACACAAAACCAAGAGTTTTAATAAAATAAACACACATTTTTGTTCCTTCAAATTTATGCTTAAAAATCCCTAATGTTTAGGTATCATCTTCTCTCTGCATATGTTAAGGAACAGATTATTTAATAGTAGTGCATTCCTAAAAATTTAAATTCTAGAAAGAAAATGTCATTAAAAAATTTTTGCCAATAATTTACACAGTTCAAAATATTTTAATCTAAGTAGATTATATTTTAAAGATAATTTTGGAAATTCAAAACATAAATATATAATGGTGTAAAATAAGAGTCAATCTAATTAAATGTCAGTTTTACCCAAAATAAGGGAAAGCGGCAAGTAATAGGTAATAAGTTTACAATCTAACATTTAATTTTCAGACATTGATTAATTATTCCAGCAAAACATAGTATTAAGAAAAAGACTTTACAACTACTATAGACATTGTTGAATTACTATGCATAGTTAAAATGTGCATTTAGGTCAAATGTTATGTAAATATTTAATGGGGGAGGATATTTGTGAGTTATTTATTTTTTTTTGACAAGAGAAGAGGAGGGATAAGAGAAATGTAATGTAAGAAAAAAAATCAATTTGGGAATAATGCTTTTTTCGCCTAAGAGTTTCAGAGATAAAAATTTTTAATCACAGAAAAATACAAAACAAAAAAAAACACGAGATTAAAAAAAAAATATGCAACTCAAAGTTTTGTAAAATTAATTTTGTTTTATGCAAAGTCATATTATTTATTTAGTTAAATCCTAAAATTAAAATACCACAGTAAAAAAAAAAGATTAAGCATTGGAGAGGGTTTGTAATTTACTTATTTTTGCTGACCAGGGCAGAGTTCCAAATAGTCCAGTATTCTCTTACCTAATACTTGAATGCCTCTTTTTATTTAAGCAGAGAGAAAAACAATTGCTCTCCAGTTTAGTGCCCAACTGATGAACAAACAGTTTGTGATAACGAAAAACAGTAATAGAAAGTTATCATAGTTCATACAAGTAAGATTTTACTTAAGCTCACATGAGCAAACTTCACTATGGCTCATTTAAAAAAAACTTTTACATTAAAAAACATTTGTTCAGTTTTTGGCCAACAAACACAGAAACTTTCGCAGTGAGAGCTAAAAAAATGCAAATTTCTCATGACATTAAATATTTTTTCTCTCTTTTTTTAAATCTTTGTAATAAACAATCATTTTCTAAGTCACAACACAATTAAAAAGATTTTTTTTCGTATGAATGTTTGTTTAAAAAGAAGGCATTTTATCAAATTTTGTGCCATTTTTCTTCAGCTTATTAGACAACATCTTTTAACTCGTTAAGAGGTGGATCTTGGCATCTACTGCTCCGCAACTCATTAAACGCTACCTGTGACCGATGATGACTGGATCGAAGTGACCAGCACTGCGTTCAGTCAAGTCGTGTGAGCTTAAGGCTGGTGTGCCATCATCTTTGATGATTAATACAAGACCAGTCGCTGTAAAAAAAAAGAGAGTACAAATACATTAGTAAAAATACTGGTGAGGAAGTCAATTTGAGATCAAACTATTTAGTATCATAAAAACTCTTAATTCATAAATTATAGTGCCTTTATCTAAAGAACTCCCTTAGCCAATCGCCTAGGACAGCAGTTCCTAATTTTTTTTGGCTATGGAACCCTAAAGGATTAAGTTTCCTTTGGTACAACCCTTAGGCATAATGAAAGGAAAGTTTATAAGCAGCTGTGAATATACTAACCAAAAAAAAAAAGTCTGACAGTTATTTTGAACAGATTTAATGTGTACATTGAAATTTTTAATATTATTGATTTTTCTTTGGTGTATGCAAACGTTGAAAATGAATAAAATAAGCTAAATGATGGATTTTAAAAGAGAACTGTTGTAAATGAGGAGAATAGTTATTAGAAAAACGTAATTCTTTATTCTAGAATTTAGACAGTTTATTTTGTATTGAAAAGTCTGATAAAATACACTACTGAAATTTTTACAAATACATATCCTTTTCATAATTTATTCAATATATTTTTATTAAAAAAAATTATATTTCAAATTTTGCTACTTCTTTCATTTGCATTTTACATATATAATTTTATATAAACAAGAAAAATATTAAGTAAATTATGGATTATTGATTGGATATAAATTTTATGATTTTAAATTTTATATTACAAATATTTCTAACTCTTGGAGCCCCCGTTATCCTTTCACGGAAAGCCTAGGATTCAATTTTTATCAGTCATTAAGTTTAGATTAAATTACTGGTTAAATTTTGCTATGATTGTGAAAGAAAAATATTGACTGCATGGCTATTTTTCAATAATCAACATTATTTTATAAACTAAATTGGAAAAAAAAAAAAAAATACAATTAAATTTATGATTTTAAGATGCCACTTTCAGACATTAGAGTCACATGTTTTAAAAAAAATTAAAAAAGGGAAGAAATAAGAAATATATTAGAAAGTCTTTCCACACAAATTGGCTGACCTGCAATACACATTACAATTACAAAGCTGTTGCTGGATTTAGAAGAACCCTTCTGGCTTTCAGGCTGGAATTCCCCTTCTAAAAGATCTCTAAAAAAAATATCACTTAAGATCCATTATGACTTCTATCTTTATTGAAACAAAATTAGTTTGTATTATTTTTTGTTTTTAATTTCTAATACCTCAAATGAAAAATCTATTAACTTTTTCTTCCTAGTTTCTTTTCAAATTTTACACTATTGTTAGTGTTCCATCACTCATATACTGAAGGTGAAGAAGTTTTAACTTTATGGACTACATAAGCATAATCATCATAGTTTTTTTAAACACATTTTATTTTGTAATTCTATGACCAGCTTTCTAGTGTGAGGATCTCTAGAAATTTGGAGCCTTCTTCACTCAGCTATTGTCTAATATAATTGAAATAAATATATATATTAATATTCTTTGTGCATTGCTTTGAACAAATGTCCTGCTTCTCCTACCTTTACGAAGGCTCTGCTGAAACAGTTTAGTATTTTACAGTTATTCTAACTGCATTATACTGCACAGTACCCGTCTAATGGACAACATTACCCCCAAAATGATGATTTTTAATTACATATGCTTACTTTCAGCTGACTCATCGGGTTCTAAATTTGTTGCTTCCAAAACTTCATTTATAACTTCTTTAGCGCTTACTCTCGTAGAATCCATCCGGCCCTCGTCTACTGGCTGTTTCTGGAAACAATAAATACAACTTTCAGCATTCAAATTTTAGAAATTACCTCAATAGAATAATTTTACCACTACAAGTGCTACAAGCATGATTCATACACCGAAGTGAAATCCAAATTCCAGTATTATTTGAGGAATTCTGAAGCTTAAAAGATATGGAACTTATCCCTCTTCACATTTTGAGCAAATAGATTATATCTACATTTGCACTGCTCATTTTTCCGCAACTTGGAAAACTCTAAAATGTAGTACCCAAGGTTATCACTCAATTTCTAAATAAATAAATAAAATAAAAATTCGCTGGCTTTCCCAGGTATATCAGTTAAATTTCAATGACAATAAAGTTCTTATTTTATCTATACCCTATAATTTTTCTTCGAATTTTATTTGTGATGCCAAATATTAGATTTTGTGAGTAGAAAATATATTATTGAATTATGATTATTATTGAAAATATATTATATGGGAACATGTCATTTTGACTATAATGCGAAGTTTTTACAAAAAATAATAGTAATAGATATCAGAATTATTGAACTTCAATCTCAATAACTGATTACTATTATTGATCATTCAAAGACTGGTTATTTTAAAGGCAAGATATAGGAATTTTCCCGGTTTTTGTAAAAATTGCAATTTTTCCAGACTATTCCCAAATCATTCTAGGTTTTTCCAATTCTCCCTGACCCATGGAAGCCCTGAATACTGTCAAACTTCGTTTCCCCCCCTTTATGTTAGCCTACGATAATCTGAGTATTCAACATGAGTTTTTCAAAAGTTCCAAAATAATAGTCATAATGGAGAAAAAAAAACAGGATATGTTTCATTATTATAGTTCAATATTTATTTATATTATTTAGTTGCCTTTTTATTAATATTGAAACTGTAAAAAAAAGGGCAAGTGATCTTTTCTTCAAATTTCAATTCGCTCAATTCAAATTCAATTACTGTGTTATTTTTATACTCAAGAAATGTTGATTTCTACTTCTAGCAAAACATCTTTTTAGAGCAGAAACAAGATTGACATTATTTTTCCTGCTTTGAAAAGTGTAAGTAGCTATATGAACTATAATTAACTGTTAAGAGATTTGTAATAAAACACCATTGACTGGGTGTTTCAATGAATACCTTTTTTTTATTTATCCTCTCACATGCTAATATTCACTTATCAATAAATGGTGACTCATTAAACAATATAAGTGCACCTTAAATATTGGACTTCAATGCAATTTTTAAACAATTCAAATTAAAGAGAATTTTAAAAACCCTAACATGTGAATACAGTTTTTAAAGACAGACATTTAGTTTCCAACAGTATAAATTGAAATATTTTCAAGAAATTTACATAAAAAAAAAATCCTAGTTAAATTAGAATTTGCAATATACAAGAACAACAATGCTATGTGATTCGAATTCAACAATAATTACACAAATTGTAATAATCAATCTTTGGCTGGATTTTGTCTGGATCCAGATCTCNTGCCTTTAAAGCAGATAAGCCATGTCGTTGTAAAGCTACATTAGAACAATGCTATGTAATAATTTGACCCTGTCAGTAGTAACAGTAATCATCGAGCTATGTTTTCTAATGTAAAAAACACAATTTTACATGATATTATTAAAATGAGAGAAAAAAAAATATTCTTTGTCTCTTTTAAAAATATTGCTTTGGATTTAATTTCGAAAGTTTACAATTAAGCAGTCAATGATATTTTTTTAAATGTAATAAAATAATACATACCTCATAAAATTTTAGTTTAATTACAATATGTTCTTATTTACAATTTAATATCCATTTAGCATTTTCAAACATAAAGGACAATTAAAAATTTTATGAAAATAGCATATGAAATTGGAACTAAATAATAATAAATTAAAAATTTTAACAAGAACTGAAACCTTTTATTATTTACTCTCTTATTGTGTTTATTGCCTAACTTATTCATTTCTTGTTATTTTTAATTTTATAGGTATGTATAAAGCGAAATGTTCAACTTTTATATGCAAAACAATATATAGCTACAAAATTTAAAATAACGAATAAGTTAGGCGAATTCTAGACTGATATGACTCAGAAATTTGGAGCACAAACTGAATTATCATTAAAATAACTTACAAGGTAAAAAAAACTAAAACTACCTATATCTTGCCTTATTTAAAGGCAATACAATCTCAAAGATAAGAAATTGCAAATTAAGACTGTTCCAAAATAAAATTTTTTAAAATAAAAGATTATTAAAAGGTCACTTTGCAAGTGCAAAAAGTTAAATTAAGATTTTTATGTTAATTTTTTTTACATACATATTTTTATCAAATTGATTTCTTTAAATTAGTTGAGTAAAATGAATCAAAACAAAATCGAAATTAACATTATGAGCTTAAAGTTTCATAAAAAGTTGTAAAAAACTTATTTGAAAACTATTCTTTTTTAAATTTTTACTTAAATAGAGACATTTTTTTTAACAAACTTAGTTTTACAAACTTTAGTCAAGGAAAAAAAAAGAAAAAAAGAAATGCCACAAGTCAAGTTTAATAGACATATGAATATAAATAAAAATATTAATGAATATAAGGTAATGAATGATTACCTTTGAAGGTCTTTTTCGATCTGGAGCTTTAGGAACAAGTCCCATATCACTAAAAGTAGAGCTGGAACTGGGATTTCTAAATCATAAAAAAAAAATTATTGCCTCAAGTAATGTGCTATTAAATATAAATATATTAACATTTAGAAATATTTATATTAAGTTTAATCCTACTTATGTGGTATTTTCAGAGTGAAAATACTTCATTTTGTAAATTATGGTAAATATTTAATATTATAAATTTGAAAAAAAAAAAAAAAAAACCCATCTCAGTCTACAAGTTTTAAATTTTATACTGATTATAAATATAAAAAATGACATTTGCTTTAAAAGCCACAAAATAGACATTGTTTATGTTATTGTGAAAAATATTTTGCACAAGCAGTACAATATAACACGAATGCAAATTTGTTTCGTACAAAGAAAGTATTATAATTACACCCCTTGCACCATCAATAATATGCTTTAAAATTCAACCAGTTAAAAAAATTCCAAACACCAATATATAAAATGAAAATCAGGAAGATTTTTACATAGGTAGGTCATTCATAAAATAAAGTACACCTTTGGAGTTCACCACTTTCTCTTGCTATATTTCTTACCATTTTATACCAAAATAAAATTTAGGCAATACATAATTTCAGATTTATTTTCTTCTATACAACTCTAAAACTTTAAATTACTTTTATTTTTATCTGTTCTAATGAATTATAAAAAATTATATTCTGAAAAATGCCATGTCCCAGTAACATATTTCACTCTCTAAGTTACCTTTTATTTTTAATGTAGTATGATTTTTAAATTATGAATTATAGTCTTTACAAACTACCAGTGTTCTTAAATATCATCCCCTGCGATTTTTTATATGATATATTTTAGTACTTTAACTACTTTTGTTTTCTTTAACATGTGTTGCTATTTTATTCTTAAAATTTAAACTATAATTACTCAGTTAGCAATAGTAGTGACTTATTTATTTCATATTGTGAGTGTATTTTTAAGCAGCCATTTTTTTTCCAACAAATAAAATTTGAAGAATAAATCAGACCATTCAAAAAGTTTGAGGTAAAATGTCCCCTATGTTACTACAGATTTTTACTATAAATAGGAATTTTAGTTTATTTTGTACTTAAATTGTAAATGCCTAAAAGAAAAAATTCTATTTGTCTCTATAAAAACAGTAACTTGAGAGATAATTTAAATTCCATTCTGTCCCTTATGTTACTTCTCTCCGGTGTTACCATGTTAACGCAGATATCTTAGTGATTAAACAGTTTTAAAATGTTTGACATTTTTAAAGGCTTGATTTCTATTCCTGAATAAATAGTTAACAACTGCAAATGTATTTGAGCCTTGAAAAAAAAGTGTTTTTTTTTCAGATTTTTTTCAAACTTCTTTTAATCAGAAATGATAGATATTTTCGGAATGACCCAGATACAAAAGTAACTGTCAAAAAATAACGATATAACAAAAAATAACAATATACAAGAATTTTGTTTTGAAAGAATTGTTTATTTATTTCAAAATATGTTTTAATCGTACATTTCTAACAATCAATTAGAGGTTCCGGATTGGTAATAGTACTGTGCAACACATATTTACACTCAGAAATATAATTGGACAATGTCTTGAATATAATGCTACGCTCTATTTTAAGTTTATTGATTTTAGTAAGGCTTTCAAATAAGAACTTTTACTTGAATTTTAGAACTTTATGGAGTACTACAGAAAATTATGCATTGTGTTGAAGTAGATGGAAACCAGTTGCCTTCTTTTTAGTTAAGACTGGAGTTAGGTAAAGCTTTGTTTTATCAGGACTTTTCTCATTGTAGATAGGATTATGAAGGAAACTAATGAGGAAAAGTTAGGAATTGAGTAGAATTTTACATCTGTTCTGGAGATTTGACTTCACAGACAATGAAACTTAAAAGAATTACAGAAAAGAAAACTGTTCAAGCCAAAAAAGCAGAATTAATTGGATTACAAATCAATAGAACCAAACCTAAGATCCTTTGAATTAATAGTAATAAAGATGACAACCTATAACTTAAAAATAAATCTGTAGAAAATGTTGCAGAATTTTTATATCAGAGTGTTAATGATAAGAGTCCAAAGTAGAACTGATGTTGAAATTCAAAATAGAATTGCAAAAGCTTGCAATTGCTTCAAAAATCTGAATAAACTAGGGAAGAGCTCAAATATGATGTTAAGAATGCAATTAAAATTATTAATAAGATCAGTTCTTTTGCATGGTTTAGAAACATGGGAACTGTCTGCACATGCTAAAATATTAAATGCTTTTCAAACTAAATGTTTAGGAATTATTGTGAATATTTTTTTGCCTAGCACCATTACCAATTAAATGCTATAATAAAAAACAAAAATAAAACATAACTGAAGAAATTAAAATAAGGGGATGGTGCTGCCATTAGTTAAGAATGGATAAGATAGAATTACAAGTTTCACTCTATATTCAGGCACAAGAGAGAAAATGTCACAGAGGATGCCAAAAACTGCCTAATGGAGCAGGATAATAGACAGGGTGCGTAGCCAAATTATTCAACAAAAAATAAGCACCTTTTAAGCACTCAAAAAATATTTTTAAACACTTTAAAAAAATATAATTAATTAGGCAGGGTTGGAAAGTTTTTGACAATTGGCGGTTTTATCTTGTTTTAAACGTCATGTCAAAAAAAATGGGCATTATTTTTGACAATTGTCAATAATCATGAAATTTTGAATAAAGTAAAACGAATGGCGTTTTCATAAGCTACAGCTGACACTATGCCGAAATAGAATGGGGCTGAATTAATTGCGAAAATGTTGAATAAAATAATGTGAACTGTGTCTTTTTGCATATTTCGAAGCGAAAATGAACATAGTAAAGGAAACATCTCATTTAGAAAAAGGGAAAATTAAGCATTTTTTAAAAACACCCAATGAAAAAAGCATCTTTAAGGACTTTAAAAAACGAAAATTGAAAATGAGCACATTTAAGCACTCTTTAAAAACGCTACGCACCCTGATAGAGAGAGAGAGGAATCTGACTGGAGGGATTAGTTGACTGGAAGCAAAAATGGCTGCAGCTAACAGGGGAGTGCAAAGAATAAGACTAAGAGCTTTTTTTGTCATTAGGCAAAAAAGAGATGATGAATAATCAATCAAATCATCAAAAAATGATTAAAACATCTTTTTCAAATTTTTAGAAAAAAATTGAGAGATCTATAAAGAAGATACAAAAATAATGAGGATACAAAATTCAGATGGTACAAAAATCAGGGATCATTCCTAATACAAAATGCAATATTACATTAGGCAATGTTACTGAAATAATAATAAAGAATATTGCTTTTAAGATATAAAAAAGCATTTCAAAATGACTTTGCAAAAAAGCTAACAACTGACTCATTATTCACCATCCCATCATCATCATTACAAGTTCGAAAGTTTAACTTTTTACAAACATATTCATTAGATTTTGAAAACTTTAGCGAGTGATAATGAAATTACGAAATTTGACCAAATTGTATGGATAAAAAAGAAAAGCGAAATTCTTCATAGATACGGACCTGTGATGACCAGATTCGGCACTACTTTGACGAGAATGGGATGCTAGACTGCCATAACCAGACGCTTTGGAATGTTGGCTCGCATAGCTTGAATTCCTTGAATGACCCCTTTCAAAATCTGGCAGAGTATCATCTTCTTTTGTTGATTCCTCAGTTGTCCCTTTCACTAATTCTACACAATGAGAGTTTATTTGGTTAAAACAGTCATTCAAACAGGTTACTTATCAATACATATTCAACATAACAAATGATATCAATAAATAATAGTTTTACAATGAAGGTTAAAATATGTCAAATAATTTGTTACGCAATTTAAAATAAGGCCAACATCTTCTAGCATTAGTAAATCTGTATATGATTTTAAAGGGGGAAAAAAAGAAGATTGATGAAAAATAAAATTATATAGGGAGAAGATGAGCTAAGATATTTATAATTTAAAACAAACCTAATTGTCTATCCAATTTTATATAAATGCAGAAAGTATCCATGATACGTAATTGGAAATTTAATTGTCTTTCCAATTTTGTATATATGGTATGTCCAATTTTATATAAATGGCAATAACAATTACAGTTTCATCAGAGAACAATTGCCTTTAAAGCAGATAAGCCATGTCGTTGTAAAGCTACATTCCATTTCTTGTATAATGCCAGGCAAAAAGACTACATAGCATTATAATACAGGTGGCAAAACCTGGACAAACAATTTTTAGCATAACTTCATTAAAAAATATTAATTAAATTAGTTTTTGGTTTCAAAGTGGCTGTCTTTTGCAACAAATGCAGAGGGGCAGCTTGTTGAAATTTTCAGCAATGGGCCACAATCTTCCACCTTTAATCTATCTTATTCTCACTGAAACGAATGCTTTGGAGACTACAAACTTATGCAGAGAGAGTAAACTACTGATTCAACACTGTCACTTCCCTTGCTTAAACAACTCTAAAATAACAAATCTTTTGCTTGACACTGTGAAAGAGCCAAAAATAAAAATACGCTAACTAAGAGATATATTATAAAATATTTTATAATCAAAAAGATAGACAAAAAGAAATGAACACATAATTAAAATTAATTTATTTAACTTCTATTCTCTGACACAATAACTTCGAGTTTTTTTTGTCACACTCTCTTCAGATAAACTAGGACTTCAAATTACTTTTAATACGTTTTATTTCAACTTGTGCTCAATATTATTTTAGCTTGTGTTAAATTAATATCCATGTATTAACACAGTTTTCTTTTAAAAGGAAAATAAATGTACTTATTATCGATATATATTTGAATACCTTTGCCAATGGAAGAAGTATTGTAAAAATTGAACCTTAAAATGGATACTTTGTCTGCTTTTCACTTACAAAATTGAATTTAAAGTAAAAAATAAAAAGCTCCAGTTTACATAAATTAGTATTTCTCATAAAAACCTTATATATTTCAGAGATACTTCGCAAATATAACTCTAATAAACAGCACAAAATAACAATATTTCCTTATTTAAAAATTTTTTATATTAGTAACACAAATACACAGTTAGGAAAATAAAAATGTCATAAAAGTTTAAATCTTTCACACATTGAAACAATTTTGAATTTTACACCTATACATTGACTTTTCTTTGCTTCTACCAGAATAATTTCACCTTTTGAAATTAAGTAGTAACCACCGATGTTATTATTTTATTGATAATTAAGTAGTAATGCGTAAGTAAGTAGTATGCGTAAGTTAAGTAGTAATGTAGTAAGTAGTAAGGATAAATGCATGCTTTCTTTTCCCTAGGTGAAACAAAATTTCCAAAAAATTTTTGCATTTAAAAGAAAGCATAAAATTATGTTTTAGACAAGAAATTAACATTTTTTATGAGTTTAAACAATGGCACAAAATTAAGGCATCATTATAAAAAAAAAAAATAGACACTTGAATATACAGCAGACAAAAAAAAAAAAAAAATTTATAATGATACACTGACACAAAAGATAGCAGAACAAATTTTGCGATTTATGTAAACTAATATAACATTCTCTACATTTTAGAAGTTGAAAATTGTTGTTAATTCTTTATTAATTTTGATTGGCAACTTGGCAGGTCAAAAACATATATAAGTATTGGAATAAACTATAATTAACAAGTTTAAAAATAAATTACTAATATTTTCAAACAACACACCATAAATACATAAACGCTCAGAGTAACTATGAAAGCAATATACGGAGGAGGGGATAATAGCAAGGATTTATAAAGTAGAAAGCAAAACAGCCGAAAAGCAATGTAATAATGCTTCAGTTGCATAATGAATCAAAATTTATAACTTAAGTACTTCTAAAAACTCAAGAGAAAGTTAACACAAAACAACCTGAAATAAAAAAACAAACACCAAAAGCCAAATAAAATAAAATACTAAAATGCAAAACCAAATAATAAAATAAAATTGCACAGATGACAATGAACCAACACATTCATTCAAAAGCTTAGTGGAAGAAAATGGTATGTGGCATTTGGAATATATTAATATAAAAGAATGTCACGTTATAAAAAAAAATAATGCAATTCAATTTAATTTTCAAAGCTGTTATTTTTTTGAGGCAGTATTTAATCACAATATCTTCCACTAAGCACTTTGAATACATGAAAATTAAAATTTTATATGTTTCAGCAATGTGACACATAAGATACAAAAGAAAAGGGGGTTTCATGCCAGGGATAGCAGCAGTGAAAGCAGCAGCAGCAACCAATAAAAGGGAAGTTCAAGAACAGACCTGAGCAGAGTAAATTTGGCCTTTGTTTTCTTGGTAGACTACCAAAACCACTGCTACCACTCGCTAAGCTATCCCCACTGTAATCTTCACCTTTTTTATCAGCAGGGAGCTGGATTTGTGGCTTGTCACCGAGGGGTATATGCGATCTGATCGGTGGTCTGAAAACAAAATATGAGAATAAAGCTTGATAGTTAAAAAATTAACTCCATATATTAAAAACACTATGAAATGTTAAGTCATATATAAATTGCAATGAAAGTAGATGGTATTTTCAGATAACAAAACAGACCAACAAATAAAAAAAATAAAAAAACAGCGCACAAACATCAAATGTGTTTTTTCAGCTTTGGAGAAATAATTTTCATAGGTTTTGAAGCAATTTTTTTTCAGTTTTGAAGCAGATTTATACTTATGTGCATGTTATCATGAATGACTGAAATCAAGCAAATGTAGACTTTCACCGGTGAATGTTAACAATCACATAGTTGCTTTGGAGAATGTGCAAAATATCTGATATTAATTTATTCATCAATATTATAATATTTATTCAATATTTTAATATCTGCCGAAGCAAATGTATACCAGGTAGTGGCACTTAACTAGACCTAGTGTATATTTTGGACATTTAAGAAAGCGAGTATGTGACTGTCAACATTCACCGGTGGAAGCCAACAGCCATCCATTTTGAAAAAATATGGGTTGCAAATACAGTAGGGAACCGATTATCCGGAACGATCGGGACCATCGCTATTCCGGAATAACTGATTTTTCCGGTTTCCTGAATCGCTACAAAAAGCCGTTTTTTTTTATTGTTAAACCCAACTAAAAAAAATATATTAGGAAATAATCTTAAAAAGAAGAAAAAACGATGAAGTAATACAGTNATTCATATTGGAACTTATATATTTTTTTTAGTTGGGTTTGACACTAAAAAACGGCTTTTTGTAGCGATTCAGAAAACTGGAAAAACCAGTTATCCGGAATAGCGATAATCCCGATCGTTCCGGATAATCGGTTCTCTACTGTATTATAATATTTATTCGATATTTTAATATCTGCCGAAGCAAATGTATACCAGAAAGTACCGGGCAAATGTATACCAGGTAGTGGCACTTAACTAGACCTAGTGTATATTTTAGATATTTAAGAAAGCGACTATGTGATTGTCAACATTCACCGGTAGAAGCCAACAACCATCCATTTCGGTCATTCACAGTACATTTGAAAAAACATGGGTTGCAAATACTAGTGAAATGAGAAAGGAACCAAAAGACAATGAATGGGAGACGATTCCTAAACGGTTTTGGAAGCTTTCACTCATGATGGATTATGCATTTTACAACAAATTTCTGCACATAAGGACTTATAAATCTATGCTATACGATACCAGTTGGTTTTGTGTTTGGTGATCTTAGCTGAATACAGGCTATGCAATTTTTAAAGCAAAATAAATAAACAAAATATAAAAAAAAGTAGACTTTTACTAATAAATGAATATAATTGGTTTTGAAGTGTTTGCCTTTTGCAGTGCTGCAGAGGCTTATTGAAATTTTCTGCGATGGGTCGCAAGTTAACTATCATTAATCCATCGCATTCCCAGTGAAGTGATTGCTTTAGAGTGCGCAAATTTTGTGCAGGTTAGAAATCTCATTTTGAAATCTGACACCCAAAACGATTCATCAGGCGGGTACATCATGTGTGCTGTGCATCCATTAAAGAAATTTAAGCTTGTGGGAAAAATCGTAGTATGAGCTATAGTAGAATTTTATTCAATAAATTAAATTCATAAGAGGTAAAAAAATATATATAACCATATTTATTAAGAGAGTTATTTCTTGTCTATTCTATGTTTAAAAAATGCTAATTCCACAATTTTGTGTATGATTAGGTCAGCCACATTTTTGCAATGAAAGTTTGAAAAAGTTTCATCTCGGAGACATTTATTTCATAAATCTTAAATTTAATATCAATATTTTCCTTTTTCTCTTCAGTAATTTAAATGCTTTAAGTATAGTTTTAATCAATCTTCCTTTAAAGCACTATAAAATGAGTTTTAAATTAAACTAGGAGGCTTCGCCCCCTGCTCGCTAGCGCTCGCCAACACCCGGAACTGCTTTCACAGTTCATTTCAGATTGCTTCGCAATCCGATGCTCGCTTTGTTCGCTCATTGGATACGTTCTTAACGCCTAGCTTTCGTATACTTTTTTTGAACACTGAAGTTCCGAAAACTTTTCACTGTAGAAAATTCTATATCTGTGCATTTCAATATTAATTTGAAATTGCAAACAGTTCACATATTTTTCTTAATCACATTAATCTAAATTTCAGTTGTTGAGAAAACTAACTGTTGTAATTTTTGCTTTAAAGTCTTTCCCACCAGAGGGCTAAAACCATGTGTTGTAAAACAATATGAAATAGTACTGAACGCCGGATGTAAAGCATCGGCTTCGATGAAGATAATTTTATGAGATTTTTTTGATAATTTGGTGAGAATTCACCAGATTAGACATATGATGCTCACTACGTACTCTTGCGCGCCGAAGCCTATCAATTAAAACGTATTAGCGTTTTATATAATATAGATTAGCCATATGATGCTCACTACGTGCTCTTGCGCGCC
>NC_092206.1:97861309-97896487 GCF_043381705.1 Parasteatoda tepidariorum
AGCAAGGCAAGTTCGCAGCAATGTCAAGGTCATGCTAACTGCCTTTTTTGACTCCAGTGGCTTAGTACATCACGAGTACGCACCACACGGTACTACAATCACCAAGGAGTACTACCAAGAGGTTCTGCGTCGCCTTCGTGACGCAGTGAGGCGCAAGCGCCCGGATCTGTGGGCAACAGGCAGTTGGAAGCTCCATCATGATAACGCTCCCGCACATTCTTCCCATTTAATTCAGAACTTCTTGACAAAACACAGCACACCAGTGGTTCGTCAACCTCCCTACTCTCCTGACATGGCTCCCTGCGATTTTTGGCTTTTCCCAAAGCTGAAAATGCCACTAAAAGGGACCAGATTTCAGACCAGAGAAGACATTATGCAGAATGCGACAGACCATCTGAGAGCCATACCGAAGGAGGACTTCCAGCGATGCTTTCAACAGTGGCAGAAGCGTTGGGAGAAGTGTGTGGCAGCCCAAGGGGACTACTTTGAAGGGGATTTGTATTAAATAATTATATCATAATAAACGTTTATTTTATGAACAAAAGTCGGATACTTTTTGATCACACCTCGTATATATATATATATAAATATATATAAAATCAAACAATTTAATTGTCAATTCTGGCGGCTAGAACAGTAATAAAGTAACGAGTTATTAATATATTCATAATATCTTACTTTCCTAACAGATATCCTACATATACAAGGTTCCAAAACACCAGTTGATGCATTAGCTGTCATCTTACAACCAAACTGGAACTTTGTACCCCATGTCACACAGTTATTCTTCACTTCTTGTCTATAAATATAATTTTTCCAAATTTTATCAACAAATAATACATTTATACAAAAATAACTGTAACAAAAATTACATGTACAGCAAAAATAACTATACAATAAAATATACAAAAATAATACAGCATTTTTTTCCTCTACTATTTAAAAATTAAAAATGTTGGATAAATGGTTAATTTAAAAGAAACGTTTAACAAAAACTTATTTCAATAATAGCAAAAACAAGTGGACCAGTAAAAAATACATTACAGTTAATTTGACCATATCTACTGCTTAAATTTTGAGGAACAGTATCAAGAGTATAAATTATATAAAAAATTATCAAAACCAATTATGTAAACAAAATTGATTAGTGAAAATTATTATGCATTTAATTAAGGATATCATTCAGATTTGTTGAAAACTTAGTAAGGTAAACAAACTTTTTATTTTAATTAAATCAATTTATGGAAAAAGAAATTTGAAAATTTTCACAGTGATGCAGTGCATTTTAACTCGCTACTAAGTTGGCATCGTGCTTGAATTATGTACCGTTTTAAGCAATACAGCAATATTTTTAACAGTACAAAATAATTCATGTAGAATAATATGAAAGATGAATATAAAAATTTAAAAATGAACATAGCTACCAAGACAGATAGGAAAAAATTCAGTAGATGGCAGAATAAATCTCATGATAATTGTTGCAAAATATATGAAATATTTTACACATAGGGAATTTTAGAGACTTTTATATGCATCAAAGTAGAAAAATTGCAATATCTTCCAGTTATTATTTCACATTTAGTGAACTTGAAATGTATTATGTATATTCATAATTTTGAATAGTAATAGGCATTTAACTGATCAAAAATAGTTAACAGAATTTTATAAATGAGGCTCGTTTCCTTATGTATTAGAGACATTTACTTAAATATTCAAACAATCAATAATCTGCAAGAAAATTCTATTTCATTAGGGAATTTTTAAGGAACCAAACTCAATTTTAGGGAATTTTAAAAAATTTATAAAATCTAGGAGAATTTTTATGGGGTGTCTGCTACATTTTCAAATCCATGATTAATTCCTACCATTTTTCATGACTTAACGAAGTTACTATTTTCTCCGACAAAAACACAACAAGAAATTTAAAAAAGCATTATAATAACATAAATTGAAATGATAGATATAACCAAAACTGTTATACCTCTGCATCTTCATATTTAAAGATTTTAAATTTAAAAAAAAAACAGAGTAAAGAAAGAGTTGAAGCAATAAAACAGTTGAAAAAATACAAAAGCAAATTTTCTTTCTTTCTGCAGAATTATATTCTAAAGATATTTTTCATGTTCATCCGAAAGGAAAGAAATACTCCTGATTTTTCTGTTCTCATTTCAGAATTAAAAAAAATTCGCCAGTGACTGGCTTGCTTCAGCTAGAATTTTAAATTGATAAAATAAAAATAAAAAATAGCAAAAATTCTGAAATCACAGAAGCTTAAAAGATAATTCGCTCTAGAAATGATGTTCTTTCTTTCATTTTTTGAAAGAACATAACTTTTAAAGAGAGTGATAAAAACATTTTACGTTTTAATAAAATATGACTGTGAGTGGGGATTTTATTACAAATTCAGATATTCGGAGCACCATGAAATGGGGCGTATTTTTAAATTCCATTTTAAAAATTAGATTTCTCAGCGACCTAAATCCATGACTTTCCATTATTTTCTTAAAAAAATAGTTACCCTGTTTTTATTAAACCAATAGACCAGGAGAAACTGGTAAAATCCAGTAGAGTTGGCAGCTATGAATGAATTGAACACATCCCCCCCCTCCCAGAAACATGAAAAAATGGATAGTGTGGAATAAGATGAGAATATATAAATTACTATACATTTAAATTTAATTTGAAAAAAAAAAGATCTTACTTCTGTGAAGATTCTGTAAAAGTTCCCCCATCCACCAATCGTACTTTGGCAAATAAAATTCCATTAACAAATGGAACAGCGGAAAGTTCTTGAAGAAATAGATCTACTTTAAACTTATACTTCTTTTTTTTCAGCATGAAAGACATTATTTATGATAAGTTATTTTATCTTCACATAGACATCATGAATACCAAAATTGCTTCAAAGTTTGCTGGAAAAAAAAAGAAACTTTAAAAATAACAGATAAATGTACAGATGAAATATTAAATGTAAATTAAAAATTAACACAACACTAAGTGGTTTTCAAAAGAAATAGGATTTTTTTTTTGGGGGTATTAGTATTAAAATAATGTTATAAGGGCAAAAAAGGAGTACACAATCAGTGGCGTAGTTTTACTGTATATTCGGCGGGGTTATCGGTTAACTTTTTTATATCTACATCCTACTTACCCTACAATAGTCTCTCCGAGTGCCCAACTTTGGGCAGGCCTGAATAAATCTATTTCTTATCCTACAATAGTTCATCATGCAAGTAATGTTTAATTGTCCCCCAAACCCTCCCCAAAACTATGCCACTATTCATAATACAAATGAACACTCCATACTAGCTAAACTTTATAAACTAAAAAAAAATCACAAGAAAGGATAAACTTGAACTATATAATATAACTACTCAAACTGAAAATTCTGCCACCCAAGCAAACTACAACACACACACATACATATAATATAAATATATATATATATATNACTATATATAAATATATATAATATATATTATATAAATCATATATAAATATATATATATTAGTTTTTAGAACTATGAAAACCTCTTGTCATGGGATAGATTTATGAATCAGTGTCTGTTTAAACCAACAACAGTCACTAAGGCACCCAAGGGGTTTTGTATTTACAAAAATTAAAACAAAAATATGTAGTGGCTTGAACAGTACTGGCTACGAGTTACACTCTTGGAGTATACGAGTTATACTGGTGCTGCTTTTTATTCTCCAAATAAGCATCACCAATACTGCACTGCAGTAATTAAAAGATTATTTCTCCATTTAAAATAATACAAGATAAAATTTTTTTAAAAAACATCTAAGCTAAGACAACAGCAAAACTGATACTCATACCTAAACATTTCTAAAATTTAACTGAGATTACATAAAAGAGCTTGCTTAGAAAATTTATTTAAACATTTATGTCATATCTCGGTGATGGTTTGAATTTATGACAGCAAATTTGAACTTCAATTAGTATTAAATAATATATATCACTGGTAATAACTCCATAATTTAAATGGATACAGCTCTGCTATTTATACAAATCTTGTAGACATTTTATTATTAGTACATAACTGCAAAGAATAATTACACTCTTAATAAGCTAACAAAATTTTGTAGTATAGAAGTACTTGTTTTGATAATGTTAGTTTTTACTTAAAATCTGGAAAACAATAATAATACACAGAAGTAAATTCTAAATATCTTCAATGTTAAATTAATATAATAGCAAAAGTAATTGCATAAGTATAATTTTCAATTCACAGATCAGTAACTAAATATTTTTCTTTCTTTTTTTAAGTGAACTAATAAAATAATAAACGAAAAAATTACATAAAATGAAATACTTTTCCTGTTAGTTATTTATCAATTTCACTTAACAAACACAATTAATTTAGACTTAAAATTAGGGTAACCACACCTCAGATAAAGCCCACTACAACGTTAGAGATAGGATAATCATCTGATTTTATTTTAAAATAAAATAAAATAAGGCAATTATGTCAAAAACATACCCGTCATTCGAGGAAATTCACGAAGGATGACAAAATGTGAGGAGCCTACTCATTTTGACACTTCAAGAGGAAAATTTTTAAGGTAACAAAAATAAAAAATAAATCGATCAGACAAAAATAGAAATTTATAAGCCCATTAGGTATACAATAGCAAATTGTGTCGTATTAATATATAAATTTCGAAATAAAATATATACACAGCTGCTGATAAAACAAATTAAAAAACACTTCTTTCACTTCATTTACATTAGTTACAGAAAATACCATCGAAAATACAAGTCATAAAAATTAAATCGTTCGCAAAGCAATAAAGATTTCATTGAGAAGCAAAAATTCCTGACCTTTTTTTTAAAACTTTTAATGAAATCGTCAGAAAAAAAGGGGAGAGAAATAATTTTTTATTTATGATTTGATGTTTGTAGGCTTAACAACACCAACCAAATCATACATACAAATAATTAGCTGCTCAAATTTTACGAAAATTTGAGTACAAATTAATCTGTCAAGTTTTCACCGTTTAAAACTATTTTAATGATGTTTCTATTTTTATCAATTACATAACATTTTTCTTTTTGTTTACGCCCATGGCTGTTGCCAACATCTCAACTCTTCAATTGGCCTACACGCGTGTTTTGGTCTTTCAAATTGAAAATTTATTAATTTTACTTAACTATAAAATTAATTTTTAGCTTTTGAAAGAATGAATCAAACGTAGTTCTAATTTATACTTCTTCTAATAATTGATTATTTTCTTAACTCAATGAAAATGAGTTCGAGTTATCAGCATACATCTCATAATTTTGATGAATTAATTCCCCAAGAGCAACGAAGGTTGGTCAAACTTTTTAAACAACTGGACACAAATAGTGATGGAAAAATTGATGCTGAAGATTTGGCAAAAGCGTTTAAAAGTATGGGAATTCCATACCACCCTGATGGGGCGATTCAGGTATATTTTTTTAATGCAGATTCACTATTGTATATTTTCTTAATTACTTTCACCTTTAGAGTGTCTTGAATTGTTTACTAATTATTAACAGTTTTTATTTGTTAATAAATAGTTCTATTATTGAATAATTAATAATGAAAATTCATATGGATATGGACACCTATATTTTTAATTTCATATTTCTTATTTTTTTTCCACCAATGGAAACTGTGATGAGTTGTTGGAATTTTAAAACTGCATGACTTGATATAATATCAAACTACATGAAACATTTTTATCTAACAAAAAATAATTCACTCCCCATTATTAAGTGAAAAATAGTTAATTATTTGTAAAGCTCCACTAAAATTTATGGGTGAGGTAACAAGTTTATGAACTTGCACATTAAGAAATTGCAAAAAGTGTTGCCGCTTTTTCCATATGGGGAGTGCTCCATATGAGGAATTACTGGTATGAATTAATCCATTTAAAATTTTTTATTACCTATTAAATGGTGAAATGTATAAAAAAAGAATTTGACAGATGCAGAAGAAGTCTACAAAATTCTACGCCCTGGGGTTAAAATTTATTTCTAAACCAGCATTACCGATTTCGCCTTAGAGATTTAAATGATTAGAATTGATAATTTTTTAGCATCTGAAATTAAACGCTGTAAAATATATATTTTGCTAAAAGTTTGATTAGGTCTTTTAAGTCAGTTTGTTGTTTCTTAGTTTATCTTATGATCTAAAACCAATTTTGTTAAATCTTAAGTCAATTTGTTATGTTAAGCTGTATAATATGTGTTAAAAGGGTTTTCATTTACTTTTAACACAAATCATAAGTTTTTATTACACATTCTAATGGAACTGATATTGGTTTCGTTCACAATTTTCCTGTCCACTGTCTGTACTTAGATACTTTAAGTATGTGATCAATTTTTCGTGCTTTTTAAATGTTAGGTATTAATATGAAAAAGCTGGAAAAACCTTTCCTAATTTTTATGGACAAATTAGCTGGATTGTCAAAATTACTTTATACTCTGATATTCACAATTTCATCGCTAGAACTACTGCTCGGTTATTCGCTTGAGTAACAAGCAGTATCTCTTATATCTTTTGAAGCATTTCCAGGATGCTCTATAAATAGAAACAAACAGATCTACTGATGCCTAAGATTTTTTTTCTCCCAGATATATTCAGATATTTTTTATCCGAAATAACAGGTTAAAATATATTAAGATATTGAGAACAATTAATTTATTTATTTTTGACGTTATGGTGATGAGAATTTTTCTTACTCCTGATAATAAATAATGTTGCCTCAGTTCCACCTTCCTAAAATTATGAACTTCGTTTTTTTTGGGGGGGGGGGNTGACATATTCAGTTTCGCATTTACTGAAGTATATTTTCTTCTTTAAATCGGTACTTTTTTACTGCTACTGTTTGTCTAAGATAGGTACTCTGACAGCCACTAAGTCTGTGGCTGTCTGGTGCTATGGAAGCAAGAAGAGGGCATTTTAGGAAGGGTAGCTTTAATGATGAAGTCTCCTTTTCTCTCGACGAAACCAGTCCTAAAGAGAGACTCTGCACCCCTACTTGAAATAATGATACCTCGTTACCATGGTCACCGCCACAGCTCCAGGCGAATGTCTGGCAGAGTACCTATCTTAGACAAGCAGTATTAGACTATTAACTTAGTGTCGACTGAGTTCTAAGAAATGTAATATTACTCAATCAAACAAATTGAGTTTTTAAGAAATAATCCCGAAACTTATGATTCCCTTTGATGGCTCAATATTATCTCAAATGCTTGTGGTACTCTGGTTCAAAAATTAAATACAAAAAAAAGTTCCTTTTCTTTTGAAAGGACTAGAAAAAAAAAATTTTTTTTTTAAAAAACTTAATGAATTTTTTTAAAATTATAATTTCTTCAAAAGTGTCCTTATCTTATGTATAAATTGATTGCTCACTGCAATGGGTTTAAATTGTATTATTTTTTGAAAGCTTTCCCAAAGGTATAATATAATGAAATGTACTTGTACTAAATGAGAGGATCCACCCCTGCTTGTTTCACCTGTAGGCCCCCGCAATTGCTTTACAGTTATTTTTTTCTTCTTGACGATAAGCAAATTGTTGGTTCAAAACTATTAACTTCAGTGTCTATTCTCTTTTTGTCAAAACCTACTTCGTACAAACGATGTACAACATTTTGTACCAAAATTCTGTTCATTTGAATTGAAATATTAATAATGCATAAAAATTGAAAGAAATTTATTTTTTTCAGCTCTTTTATATGCTTTTATTTTATTTGTTTCGTATCATTTCAGTGCATATGTTGTATATAATATATTTTTGTGTGTTTTTGCTAACTTTTTCGTAAATCTTTATTCGACGATATTCTGCCTTTTTTCCTATTGATAAACTTACAACTCTACTTGTGCCTCTTCATCCAGCTTGAACCATAAGACCTCTATCATGATAATAAAACCGTCACACCAAAACCTTAAAAATCGCATTTGTGTATTGATTTGAATATTACTACGCATTCCAATTTTAAACAGCGCAGTGCCTGTTTGAGGGTGAGATCAAATGTAAATACTTTTATTCAATTTGACGTATGTTATGTTTTAAGCAAACCCTTTTATTATGAAAATTCATATACTTGAAATATAGACGAATCTATAGAAAAGATGCGCTGGAAGCTCTGCGGATGTAACAACATTCCAAATTTCAATAATAGAAAGAAATATTAAATATTTTAAGAATTATTTAATTCCGTCATTCTTTATTTTAAAAAAAAAAAGTCATTCTTGTTTTTAAAAAAGGGCTAGTATGAGTATTTCAGTTTAAATGTCAAATTAATGTAATTTTTAAGTTTAAATATTTATTGCTAGAAGTGTAGATCACTCAGAATCCTTTGCTATTTTATAATATTGAACGTAATGCTTTTTATTAATTAATTTTTTTACTTTTCTTTTTACTTTCAATTCTTTTATGCATGATGATTTATTCATAGTTGCCTTATTAATTTTTGTAGTAATGTAACTATTAATTGATTTCATGCATGAAATTCATAATTTGTTGAAAGTTCTTGTTTTTATTTAATAAGGGAAAAAAACTGGTATGACAATACTTGAAGATGCTCAACTATCTTTAGAGAGACAAAAATTAAATCTAGAAAATACCTCACTTGATAAAAAATGCTTCATTCGCTTCTAAAATATTCTATAATATATTACATATAATTGGAAATAACAGTGGACATGTTAGTGCTCAAAATTGGTATCCTATTGGTGCCTAATGAAATTGGTATCCTATTTTTGAGCGCTTGAATCATGTTGACTATTATTTCCAGTCTGTATATTTTTAAAGTGAATGGTTATTTTCAATTTAATCAAGTAATATCTAACCACTATAGTTTCTTGGGATTATTTATTATAAAGTGCCTTGTTGAGATCCAACATTAACCTAAAGCTGTAGTCCTAATAAATTGAAGGTATAATTAGATTTTGTTTGAAAGAACTAATATAAATAACTTATAAATCTGTTGAATCTTTTCACTTTTTGTGGTGAAAATGAAAATGAAAATAAAAAAGTAATAATATTTAAAATAGTTTTGTTCTTTAGTATGCAAATTTGTGCTTTAATAGATGTAGTTGCAAAATTATAACAACTAATTTATAGGTATGTAATAAAAAAAAATAGAAAATTAAAAAATTTCATTTACTGCAGAAGTTAACGTTTACTATCATTTAATTATTCAAAAACCAGAATCTGCTACTTATATAGTATCAGATAAATGTGACGGTTGTGTGATTGGAATCTGTTACAATCTGATACTCTTGAGAAAGGCTGAACAAGTTCACTAACTTACATACTGTCAGGGTTGGCAAGATTTTGCCGCAGGTGGAAAATAACCGGTGAAAACCGTCCTGGCAAAAACAAGTTTTTGCCAAGCAAAGTGGCAAAAGCCTATATTTTCCAAGATGAGAGGACAAAAACACATTTTTGATACAAAATAATTCCTAAAATTGAAATATTTACCATAAATATATATAATTAAAAGAAAATTAACAAAATTATTATTCCATAATTAAATCATAATGTATTAATATATCATTTTTGTAGTTTAAAACATTATTGATCGGAAAATTAGTGATTATTCTGATTCTCTTTTTTCCAGTAAAATGAACTTATTTTAAATTAATATAACTATAATTTAAAGCTTAAAATATCTATCAACATGCGATACAAGTATCGATGCATTTTTTAAAATTTGCGCAAATTCAATTCTTTAATCATCATCACAATACAATTTGTGCTGTCTCAACATAGCATGACAGAACACTGGTTTTGAAACATTATTTACAGTCAACCTATTCCGAATTTTAGAATGTACAAATTACAAATGAAAAGTTCGAAAACACGCTTTCAATGGCAGCACTACTAGATGAGTGTAAATGAGACATTAATTCACAAAATTCTCTGGAAATGATATAATGTAAAATACCAAAAGTTATTATGAAGTAAAAAAAATACTATTTGTAAAAAAAAAAAACATTTATTTAAGGATTCAAAAATGAAAAGAGGTAAAAAACTTTCAATCTTTTAAAAATTATTACCCTTATATTAATTATTAATATTTTAAGAATAATTTTCTCATGTAATGTCTCAAAATTATTATTCCTTATGATTGATTTAAATTTGTTTCAAGTATTTTGTAGTAATATTTAATCAGCAATTTAGATAATTTAGTTTTTACTTCCAGGTTTTTGCCACTGTCCTGGCAAAAACTCCAACCCTGCATACTGTTACATAGGAGCAGAGCTGAAAAAAAAATTTTTTTTTCTGTTAATTTTTATTATTACTTATTTCTCATAAGATAAGACAGTTAAGAGGCTCTATCGAAAGGTTTTGTAAGCCGTTTTTGGTCCACGGTATAAGACAAAATTATGAAATTTTGTTTGCTGGCGAGTTGTAGCATTTTTAACTGAGAAAATAAAAAAGCTTTGTCCCCAAAGAAAATAAAAAAGGCCACAGTTTAAGTGCCTTGCACTTGAAGAGCAAAGCGATGATTTTAAACTATATATATCATCTTGCTGTGAAGAATTATGTGAGCTCTAGAACGGACAAATAACTTAAATATTTTAAAAGTTATTAAATTTTTTTCTTTAATCTCGTCAATTAGGCTAAATTTTCCCACCTAGATGAAAATTATCAAAGTAAGCTTTTAAATATTAAAAAATTGTACAACAAACTCTTTTCATTTTCGCAAACCTGTGGCTTTTCTCCTAATTGACGTTTTGAGTCATTCTCGGAATAAGCATCGACAACACTGGCTTTAGATAGGCTAAACTTGTCCTAACAGTCATGGGTTACTGTAACAAACTCACAGCGATTATGAAAATAGTGTATTCAGGGGTCTGTCCAGACATTTTGTGAAAGGTCCGTTTTTGTAAAATTGTGAAAAAATTACTCGTAATTTGTGAATATAAAATAAACGATAAGTCACATTCTTTCAACCAGGGTCCGCTTTTGTGAATTTGTGCAAATTGGGTCCGTTATTGCAAAAAAAAAATTTCTAAGGAGTTTTTAAATTGTAAAGACATACAAGATTATGCTCAACACTGTGAAATTATAATTAAAAAAATTAAATTTTCAAAAATAAACAGCAATTGCAGCTACTAAATTAGCGATGCACCATGTAAATATTTTGTATTTAGCCTATACTGCTGAACGCAGAATATTCATTTAGGAGGAATAAAGGAATAAGCGTCTGCCGAAGACAAAATTTTGTTCGTTTACATCTGTCTTTCTCCCCCCCCCCTTCCTGGGAAGGGTTTATTCGATTAACAAAACAATAATGAAAATAAATTATTTTGTGAAAGGTCCGTTTTGAAGTTAAAATATTTTGTGAAGGGTCCGTTTTTATAAAAAGATATTTTGTGAAGGGTCCGTTTAGCGGACCCAAATTTCTTCTAAACAGACCCCTGATATTATTCGCAAAAAAGCATCATTTCATAGGACGACAGAGGCTTTGAAAAATAGCCTTAACGGTGGTCACTTTTTCTAAAATTGAAAATTTTTGACATTTTAAAAAAGAACTGTTGATATTAATAAATATAAGGCATTTCTCGAAAATGTTCTAAACATTACAAGGTTCGTTTCTAAAATGAAAACTTCAAGAAACAAGTGTAAATTAAAGTGATTTTCAGAATATTAAATTATTTCTAACTATTCCATATTATTAAAAGAATGTCGAAAATGCAAATGGGTTGCAAAATTGGCAAACAAATGTTTGTCATTTTTTAAAAAAAAAAATTTTTCGTCCTTTTTTTTTTTCTTCCCCATTTAATTTCATTGGTTACTGCATTTTATAAGAATTCAAACAGGGTCCAGATTTAATTTGACCTAAATTCACCGCTCTTAGACTTCACATAATTTTTGTGGTTAAGATGTAAAAGTAGTATGATTGATTTTTTATTCTATTTCATTTTTGCTGATAGCTTAAACTTTTTATTAACCGATATGGATCTTTCTTTCGCGGATGCGTATATTTTCGTTGTTTGGACAAATTTCTCTAAGTTATTGATGTATGACGATTATTGTATTGTATTAAACGATTTTTGTCCATGTTTTCCATTGTTGAGCTTTTTATTACAAACCCCTCCATTTTTACGATGTATTTATTTCTCCTGCGTTTGCAAATAAATAATTCGGAAATGACTAAATAAAATAAATGAGCGATGAATTCCATTCGAAAGACTGAAGGAATATCTTCTAAAAAAACTATTAGGAACTCTTTTGAGACCAGTATTTTAAGGTTCTTGTCATCCTTAAGATATGAAGTCTTGTGTAAGTTATGAACTATCAATTTTCGCATTTATACAATTCTATGTAAATTATGCCGTTAATTAATATGAAATTTTAAGCATAAAAAGTGATTCATAGTAGTTTGTTAAATATCGAGCTAATTGAAGTCTTGGGTAAGTTATGTACTATCAATTTTCTCATTTATGAAATTCTATGCAAATTATTCCGTTCATTAAAATAAGATTTTAAAAACAAAAAGTGATTCATGTAAATATCCGTTAAATATTGATCTAAATGAAGTTTTATGTAAGTTATAAACCGTTGTGCCGTACAATGTACAGTTGATTCTAAGAAAAATCACTTCGCTCTTTTTCTCTTTTTGTTTACTATTTGAAAAAGATTTTTAAATTTATTTTATTTTATTTCTTCTTATTTTTTTTATTTATTATCAAACAAGCTTTTTGACGATCACTGCCTTTTTACCAATCTTAACTTCTCTAATGTTATGAATTCACTTTTGTGATGACATCAGTAGGAAAATGTTTTTTTTGTTTTTGTTTTTTTCTCAGTTTCCAAATTGCTGCCATAAAATTATTTATCTATTAGTAAGAATTAATTTTCCTTTCTTAAGGGCGGAAAAAAAAAGCGTGATCTACCGGTATGAGTTCATATTGTGACTCATGGTAATCACGTGCCGATCGAATGAACGAAAATGCAACTCTCGTACTCTTGCAGTTGATTTCTATCTTTTTACATCATTTTGTTATTATCAATATGTTTAACAACAAGCTATTGGTCTTAATTTTACCTGAGAAAGTTTTAGTCGATTTAGAGGATATCAATATGATGAAGCGAACTCTATGGAAACTTAGGTTAGATACATTTTTTAATAAATCCTTTTTATTTTTATATATTTCTGGTTTATGATCGTTTTCGTTCTTATTTTTATTTATTGTGGTTTTGTCTAGACTTTATTTTAAACACTGTTTAATGATCCAGATCTTTTTCACTGGCGCCAACTTTAAAATTTCAACAGATTTTATTTAAACCTATTTTTTTTTTCTTTTCATTTCTGCACGTAAAAAATAAAGTTTTTTCCTTATTTATTTTCTTTTTTTATTTTATTAAAAGTCTTAAAAAGTACGTCATTGTTTGTCTAAAAATATATGCAGATCAAGTGTATTTTTAAACACTGTTTATATTTGTGTATTATCAATTATGTAGTCTACTGGCAACTAAGTTCAAACAAACGACAATAAGTTCAAAGCTTGGTTTAAAATAAATAAAGAACTTAGATTTTAATTTACTCCTTTCTTTCCGTTTTCTGCCCTGGGCCTCAAATCTGCATTTTGAAAATATACATTAAAATTATCTTCGTTTTTTGAATTACTTCTGCATATACATAAATGTATGAGGATAAACTCTGATACAATGGCGTCTTGAATTTTCGTTGTGCAAAATAATAAATGTTAAGCTTTTGTTTGTACTAAAACACAGATGAGATCCCCCCCCCTTCTATTTCATATTTTTGAGCTAATTGTGTTCGCATAGACGTGAAAATTTTGATTTTCAGTTAGTGGCCGGTGGGCAATAATGACTTATACTCGTAATCCTAATGAGTCGGTCAACGATATCGATAGGTTTTTTTCATTTATTAACCACTTTTTGCAATTTTTTTTTCTCGCTTGGATTAAATTGTATTTTTTTTAAAAAAAATTATATAATTAATCTACAGCTATAAAAAGTTAAACATACTGACTTTAAAAATTTTGTTTAAAAATATTTGAGGAGGCAAAATATATTTAATGTATATGTTAAGACCGAATTTGGTGGTTGTTGACTATTACCGGTGAATGTCAACAATCACATAGTCGCTTTGGTATATGTCCGAAATATGTACCAGGTCTAGTTAAGTGCCACTTTCCGGTGTACCCTATACTGATAAAAGAATGTCAACGAATTAATTAGTGTCAAATCGGATAAAACAAATATTTCGGACATTTACCAAAGCGACTATGTGATTGTTGACATTCACTTGTGAAGGTCGGCATTTTCTTGATTTCGTTGACTCACGATAACGTATACATTACAACTTCTAAATATGTAAATTGTTAAGGAACTCTCCTTCCACTTGAATCTTTCCATCACAGGTTGATAGAGTGAAGGATCTAAATTTTGAATGAAAATTCTGTTTTTCTAAATCAAAAGTGGAAAGAATGACTAGTTGTTTATTTAATTTAAATCGTTTTTTNTTTTGGGGGGGGGGGGTGACTAGCCACGTGGTGTATGGTTATTTTTAGGTCTATGAAGCACTATATTCCAATAACTGTACTGCTGATTCTTTGAATAAATAAAAATAAAAAGTGCAAAAAATCTCCTGCATTTTAAATATCTTCTTCTGTAATTTTATGGTGAAACTGTATGGATTGTATGTTTTCATACCATTGATCATAAATACTATTATATAACAAAGCTACAGAAACTATGTAATAAAAACAAATTTTATTTAATTACGCCAAGTTCAAAAATTATTATCAATTTCTTGAACCTTTGAATAAAATTTTTTATTCGTATTGAAGATTCCATTTTTCTGGGGTTTGCCTTCTTCATACAAATGGGATGATCGTTTGAGTTAGCTGTAGTTCACATGGCTGTTGTGTTGTCTGTTAACCTCTACATTCAATTCAAATCTTCGATGTTAAAACTTATTTTTTTGTTACAGCATAGACGCACTTTGCTCTTGTATTATTCAATTCAGTTATCTTGTGATAAAATGTAGATAAAATTTTTATTCATGTTTCCCAAAGCTGCAAGGTAGACGCATCCGGTAGATTTGTACCGATTCTCTATCAATTCAATTCTTTAATAATAACTGATAATAACAAATGCAAAATTTACATTTTCTTTCATGTTTGCCTTAGAATATGTTAAATTTCGCATGAATTCGTGGACTGATCGAAAAGACACGGTTCTCAGCAGACCATCGAAGTGAGGGGTGTTGCTTTTAGCAAGGGAGTGCCTGAGCATCAAAGACCTGTACCTTCGATGCTTATAAAAACACTTTTCTGCTTATAAAAACTAAGACTTATTCTCAACAAGTTTAAAATTTTGTTACTATGTTCGAATGGGCCGTGGTCGTCCAGTGGTTAGAGAGTTCAATCCTCGATTCCGCCCACCGAGTACCTACGATATACCTGCTCATAAAATCTGTGGAATCGAAAGTCATGTAGTCGGTTGAGCCATAAGTACAGTGATCTGGAAAAAGTTTCCTTCCCCATGTCTAAATCGTAGAAGTGGCCTCACAATATTTGTGATGGCATATGTCTTCGGATCATCCTCAGCGATGTTTCCAAGACCGTCGCCAATAGCTTATTGTGCACCTCTAGTGCGACGTAAATAAACTAAAATAACAACACACTTGAATCCTAGTTAGGTTAAGTAAAATTTCGATACTTTTCGGTTAGCCTAACGCGAGGAAATTCATTTATTTCTTATTTATTTTATTTAATTTTAAAAAAATAAAGTAAAATAAAAAGTTGGTGGACGTCTAAATTTTTTGACGGCTTTTCGCTTGCGCCTGGCTAACCGAAAAGTATATAAATTTCCTCTTATAATTAAAAATAAAGAAGGGGCGCAGAGGGAAAAAAAAAAGATATAGTTAAAAAGAATGCAAATGATTTAAACTTGGAGAATTTTGAATTTTTAGTAGGGTCATTATGCATATAGAAGTCATTTTGTCTTATCTCTCTCTCTCTTTCTTCAAAAACGAGAAAGATACCCTGAAGTGCCATTTGAAAATCAAATTAATTTTTTTAATACATTTTTTGTTTCATTATGAAATAATGCTTTTAAAACATTTTGTCTGCTTCGTATTGGTTGCAGAGATATAAATTATTGAAAGTGTAAGTTCGGACAAAAAAATTTGTAAAAAATTGCAGAAATTTCGGCAAACGACAAATAAGACATTTATTAAGATACTTATAAAAAAAATTAATTTCCAACGATTTCTTCATCTTGTTAAGGCTTTTAATTCTGCGAACAAATTGTTCGAAAAATGAAGAGATATGCTGGAAGTTTTCAATTTATCACTTAAAACGATAGTTTTTTATTCTAATTTTATTTTTTAAATTTAGCAATGAAACATAACGAAATATTCTAGGTAAAAGTAATAGTTTTTAATTAAAGCTTGATAATTACTTCAAAATTGACAAAATTTTAATTTTGGAACATAAAAATTCACTCTGATTATTTATTAATTACTTATTTATTGAGACTAAATAATTTCTTCGACGTAGACAGAAGTAAATTTTATGGGTAATTTTTTGAATGCGCTTTATCTACGGAATAAAATAAACCTGGCGAATTATTCAAGCTAATCAGTCCCAAATGGCGAGTGATTCTTCGGGCTCTTATCTTAAAAGCATGCTTTTATTTTAACACTGTAATTAAATAATCTTACTAGAGAGAGAAAAAAATTTCTGTATTCTTCTATCAATGGAAATCGGAAAGATATGCAAAATGTTTTCATTGGGGTATTCGAAAAATCGTTCTGTCCTAACATGACGAGTTATTTTATCGTGCATTCTAATCATTTGCGAAGTTGAAGGTTTAAACAAAAAGAACATCATTTAAATTCCAAAAGTTAACTGATCTATTTCAGGGATGTTTTATCTTCGAAGAATAAGAAGGTTATAAAAAAAGAGAATGAAATTTTTATTTTTTTAGGAATGATGTCAGCGGTTTTTCTTTCCTCAACAGTTCTTGAACAAATACCAGATTTGATAAGGAACTTAATATGTTGCAAGTGTTTACTAAAAATGGCTAATTATCTATTTGTCTTTCTATATTTAGCATCGCGAATGATAAGAGTTCGTTGATAGCCGTGACGTTTTAAGTCTGCTGAGACAAGAACAGATTTTATTACCATTTTTTTTTTCGTGCCATGTGAATTTGGGAAATTGATATTAAGATGAATATCTTCTTTAACTATGTCTGAAAATTCCACTTTTTCAACACTTCAAAATTGGCTAATAGTTTTTCTTTCTTTTCTTTTTTTTAATCAGCCGTATTAACATGGTTGGGATTCTGTGTCCGGTAGTAATCTTACTCTTTAAGGACGTTGGAAAGAACCGGAAGAAACTGGACGAAATGGAAATGACTGATAAAATTATTTGGAAATAAGTGTTCTAACAATAGTTTAAATTCAAACAAATTAAATTTAATGCAAATTAAATTCAAACAAATTAAATTTAATATAGTGCCAGAAAGTTAAATATTTTTTACATCTATATTTTTTTTCTTTTAAGTTTTGAACAAAAATTTAAAATCTCTTTATCATTTTATTTAGGAATAGATTGGAGTATTCATACTTAATATTTATTTGGTTATAGAAGAAAAAAAAAATAGTATGTTATATACCAGGGGTGGCCAAGCTCTTTGATAGTCGAACCATTTTTCAAAGTTTGAAATTTTTCGCTAGCCGCAATTAAAAACGTATTTAAAAGGTATGCAAAAAAAGTTTTTAATTTTTTTTACTGAAATTATAATTAGTGAAAACATATAAATAAAAGTACAAAATATGTGCATTAAATTTAAATAAAAATTAAACACATTTATTTTACTTCTTGACAATTCTTTAAAATTTGGTGAATAATTGGTGTCAGCACTTCTCAGTAATTCTTCTTGATGCTGGTTAGTTAATACTGATCGGTGTTTGGATTTCACGAATTTTAAAGTGGAATAAAATGATTCACATAAGTACGTTGTTCCGAATATTGAAATAATTAGACAATCAGCCCTTTTTAATTCAGGATACTTCGATTCTGGTACAAATTTCCAAAATTCAGTAATCGATCTCGACTTAATTGTAGAGCTTGATCGTCTTGCCTCTCTATTAATTCTAATTCTTCAGGTGCTTTTTGGGTCATAATTATATTGGGAATGGGAAACTCACCTTGAGTTATGTTAATTTCAAATGAGTTCAGAAAAATATTAAAATGTAACAGCACAAAAATGGAAAGGTAACTCGGGGACATTTACCTAGAGCCACAAATAATCGTTCAAAGTGCCGCATGTGGCTCGTGAGCCGCAGGTTGTCCACCCTTGTTATATACAATTGTTAATTCAATATGTGATTTGTAGTTGTGTATGTGTGTAGCATGTAATTATGTTAATTTGATTATGATATTTTAACAGTTCTTGAAATGAATATTGAACTAGATTTTACTATAATTCGACAAAAGTTTTTTTTAATTTTTTTTTAAATTACTTAATAAATATATTAATTTGTTTAAATTTGTTTCTTCCCAATTGTTGCTTTTTAGTTTTTCACTTAATTAAGCGTGTGTTAAATAACTTGGAAATTGATATTATTTAAATTAGATTGCAATTATAATCTGGTTAAAAAACTGTTTATATTTCTATTTGAAAAAAAGAAATAGTGTTTCTTCCATTCCTTACACGTAAATTGGAAGAAACTTATTTCTTTTTTGGCGATTTTTTTATGTGTTTTTTTACCACTCTGGGGGCATCTTGCTTATTTATTTTCATTACGTGTTTCTAATGTTTTGTATGAATTCTTGAAAATTGAACTTTGTATGAAGGGAATATTTTATTAAATATATTGGTGCCGTTCAGAAATACCAGCTGTCACCGAAAATCACCCTTTAAACTATTGACTTTTTTACATTAGTCAATATTTTCTCTACCCAAATGAAATTGAAATTTATAACCACTCACGATGTTGTATTTGAGAATTATCTCTATCGGTCTGTCTACTCGTGATTTTATCGCTATCGATGATAATGCGATTTTGATAATTGTCGTTGTCACTAATGTTAATGGCATTAACGTTTTTGATAATTTCCGTACATGTTTTATTTTTATGGTAACAGATGATAGACGATGAGATAATTTTAAGATATACGATGAGAATAATTTTCAAAATATCGAATGACCGTGATTTAAAAAATACCATTATTTCGGGATTGATCGATGAATACCAAATGCAAAGAATTTGTGAGTCTAAATTTTATATATATTAATTACAATGTATCACTGGAAAGTAAATTTAGAATTAAATAATACTGACGTAAAATATCCGCGGTGGTAGATGGATCATGGGTTAGAGTCCCCATGCCGTCGGGCTAACCATGAGAGGTTTTCGTGGTTTTACTCTCCATGTAACGCAAATGCGGTTTAGTTCCACCAAAGAGTCCTCTATAAAGGCTAATTTCTCCCAATACTTGATCCAGGAGTTTCCTTGTCTTCTGGATTAGGTTCAAAATGACAAGGCAACAGAGTTGAACATTGGCAGTCGTAAACTCAAAATTGGGTTGGCTGTTCAACGACGGTTATAAAATAAAATAGTTTTGTATCCAATCAGTAATTCATTTAAGGTTACTTTTACTTATTATTTTATTATTACACCAATATTTCTTTAAAAATAAAGCAACTAAATTCAAGAATAAAGAATTATTTTTCTCTGAAATTTCAACTTAAATGGCAAAAGCTACTAGTCTTAACTGATGCAGCAAAAAACGCGGACTTGCGAATTCAACTGTCTGGCATAAAACATAATTCTAAGACTCAATGATGAAACAATGAAAAAATTTCATTTACAATAATGTTCCTAAATTAATTTGAAGTCTCCCCCCCCCCCAGTTTGCTTAATAACATCTGTTAATGAACGTTTTTTAAAAATCAAGGTTCCATCAAAAGCAGTTGGATCGTTTAGAGTTCCGTAGCTGTAAAAAAAATTGGGAACCGCCTGCTCTTACCCAGTAGGTTGTTTCCCAGGTTTAAATTTTCGAAACATGGAATAGATCTTGCAATAGTGGTATATTTAATTTAAAAAAAAAAGTAATTCATTATATTTAGCACGTGAACAGCCTGAACATATAATACTACAGTCGAACTCGTTTATAACGAGCACAAAGGGACCGTAACATGTACTCGTTAAATCCGAGTGCTCGTAATAAACGGGTCCTTAAGGCAGGCGTGCAACCAGAAGAGGAGTGGGGGTTGGGAGGTCAAATTATTGAGTTTACATAAAATTTAATACTTACTTACGTTAATTAATTTAATTAAATACTTTTCTTAATTTAATGACAACTATCCCCCCCCCAACGAGCAAAAAATTTCTAGTTGCGCTACAGTCTTAAAGGAAAGAAGCAATAAACGGAAAGAAAAATAAAGGAAAAGNTTTTTTTTTTTTATTACTATGGGGCATCTTGCTTATTTATTTTTATTACGTGTTTTTAATGTTTTGTATGAATTCTTGAAAATTGAACTTTGTATGAAGGGAATATTTTATTAAATATATTAGCGCCGTTCAGAAATACCAGCTCTCACCGAAAATCACCCTATTTTTCTTTATTAAATTAATTTTTCTTTATTAATTTATTTTGACTTTTTTACATTAGTCAATATTTTCGCTACCCAAATGAAATTGAAATTTATAACCACTCACGATGTCGTATTTGATAATTATCTCCATCGGTGGTCTACTCGCTATCGATGATAATGCGATTTTGATAATTGTCGTTGTCACTAATGTTAATGGCATTAACGTTTTTGATAATTTCCCTACATGTTTTATTTTTATGGTAACAGATGATAGACAAGATATACGATGAGAATGATTTTTAAAATATCGAAATACCATTATTTCGTGATTGATCGAAAAATACCAAATGCAAAGAATTTGTGAGTCTAAATTTTAAATATTAAATACAATGTATCACTGGAAAGTAAATTTAAAATTAATTAATGCTGACGTAAAATATCCTCGGTGGTAGATGGATCATGGGTTAGAGTCCCCTTGCCGTCGGGCTAACCATGAGAGGTTTTTTCGTGGTTTTACTCTCCATGTAACGCAAATGCTGTTTAGTTCCACCGAAAAGTCCTCTATAAAGGCTAATTCCTCCCAATACTTGATCCAGGAGTTCCCTTGTCTTCTGGATTAGGTTCAAAATGACAAGGCAACGGAGTTGAACATTGGCAGTCGTAAACTCAAAATTGAGTCGGTTGTTCAACGACGGTTATAAAATAACATAGTTTTGTATCCAATCAGTAATTAATTATTTATTTCATATTAAGGTTACTTTTATGAAATTATATTTGTTAAATTGCAATGAAATTTAAATAAGACACTTTAAAAAAAAAAAAAAATTTCTTATAACAATACATTAAATAAATCGCTGAACGATATGCATTTACAAATTATTACACCAATATTTCTTTAAAAATAAAGTAACTAAATTCAAGAGTAAAGAATTATTTTTCTCTGATAACCTTTCTCACATTTTAATTTTCAAAAATTATAATTCAGCTTATTTTATTAAATTTCAACTTAAATGGCAAGAACTACTAGTCTTAACTGATGCAGCAAAAAACGCGGACATGCGAATTCCACTGTCTGACATAAAACATAATTTTAAAACTTAGTGATGAAACAATGAAAAACTTTCATTTACAATTATTCTGAATTAATTTAAAGTCTCCCCCCCCCATCCGTTTGCTTATTAACATCTGTTAATGAACGTTTTGTAAAAAATCAGGGTTGCATCAAAAGCAGTTAGATCGTTTAGGGCTCCGTAGTTGAAAAAAATTTGGGAATCACCTGCTCTAACCCAGCAGATTGTTTCACAGGATTAAATTTTCAAAACTTGGAATAGATCTTGCAATAGTGGTATATTTAATTTAAAAAGAACTAATTCATTATATTTAGCACCTGCACAACCTGTACATAATTTTTTTTTTTTTTAAAAAAAAGCATGAATTAAATTGACTGCAAAAATAGACTGAAGTAACTTAAATAACTGTAAATTTTTTTTTTTTTATTTCTCTGGGAAAATGAAAGAAAATTGGAAATATTGAATCACGTATTTCACTCATCATTTTTTGTAGCGCTAATTTGTACAATTTCTAGCATAAATGTAGGTTTTCGATTGCTTATTCGGTGACTATTGCTACAAATTATTTTTTTCTTTCTTTTAAAAAAACCCAGGTATTTTAAATACGATATTATTGCTACTCGCAAGTTTCGAATCTCGCAATTAAGTAATCACTTTTTGAAGCGCTCTATTTGTGCCAATTTTATTGCAAAATCAAGGGACTTTTGATCATTTTTTCGGCAGTTATTACTAAATATATCTACCTGACCCCGATATTTTAATACGTTATTATTATAATATCGCACATTTTTGATAGTCACTTTTTGATCCACTTTATTCATACAGATTTCATTCTAAAGTACAAGTGATTTTTTTTTTATAGTTATTGATACGTAATTCCACGTGGTTTTGAAAATCTTGATATTAAATGCGTTGTTATGACACATGAATTTGATATCGCGCATTTTAATAATTACTGCCCGCTTTATTTGTGATGATTTCATCATAAATCTAAGTGGTTTTACAATTATTTTTTGTTCTAACAATTTGCGGCATGGTTTTCCACGTTGTATTTAGCCTCGATACTTTAATATAATGTTACTACCATACGCGGTATTTGAAAAGTGGAAGAATACGTATATTTATCTATTGTTTACTGTTCCTTAATCTGTTTCTTTCTTTTTTTTCTTTTCTTTTGTAGCTTAGGAAGTACTTTAAAATATTTTTAATATTTAGCATTTAAAGCACCTTTTTTATAAATGTCTTAAAGTTGATGCATATTCCCTGCTAATTTTCATCAACTTTAAGACATTTAAATTGTAAGGAGATTTTTTTAATTTTATAAATATCCTGAAGTTGATGTATATCCGCAATAATTGTTTTGCTTTAATTTAACTCATTTCAAACCCTGTAAATTTCTATAGTTAAAGTATTTTCAATTAGTAGAATCAAAAAGGAATGGGTGGGTTGTCACAGGTAATTATATTTCTTTTGTAGTATTTTTGTCGGCACCAGAAAAGAATTTATTTTTATGTCAGTGTTGCGTTTGGCTTGTTTCTAAATTCACCAGTTGTACCCGGTTTTCGAATCAATATTACTTTGTAATTAAACATGGCAACAGTGCTCAAAATTCTTGCGATTCTATCTTTACGACATTCGCTTTACCTAGACAGTTCTCTTTGCATATCTTTGGAATATTTCAGAAATTTCTATTTACTAATTTTATGTTATCTTTAGGATTGTTTCACACAGACTGCCAAGTATTTACTTTTGTCTGATAGCTTCATTATTTATTGAAACGTTTTACAGTCTTAAATATAATCTTACTATTGCTTGTATAAATTAGAGATAGGAAAGTTTTTTTTATAACAATAAAAACGTATTACTTCTTGGACTGTTTTTTATTGTTCAGAATTATCATCGCTAACTGCGCTGTATTTTACATTTTATAGTTTGATGAAAAATTGGTAAATTGATTGTGAAACTTTGGTTGAAAACAATTTCGGCCGTTTGCAGTTATCGCTACTTAATTGCGTCTTAAGCTGACCGACTTATTTACGGTCATTCGTTCGATTTTTATTTCTTAGAATGAGTTTGATATCCTTTTGGTATCGAAACACATAATATTTACGTTAATTAATTGACTTTTGAATGTTCTGTGTTTTATTATTTGGATGTCGGTCAAAATAAAATCTATCAAAGTTTTCACTTAATTTTTGGCAACTTTCCATAATAAAATTGGCTGAAAGTTTTTAGAAAATTTGGAAATCTAGATGTAAATTATCTGGCATCTCTTTTACCGTTTGACGCAAAATTTTTATTTAAGCATATTTTTAATATTTGTTTAGTTATTTTGTTTTCATTTAGGTCAAAATAAGTAGATATTGTATTTAAGATTTTAATAATTTATGGTTATGAAATACTGCATGAAACAGAGGTGCCTTTATTCTGCTTTAAATGTAAAATTTTCCAAGCACTGCTCATTTCTGATCTATAATTTTTTTAAATGTACATTTATTGGCAATTATTTAGATTTAACAGGAACGGTTATTCACTAATGAAATTTCTTTCATTTGCAAAATCAATTATTGACAAAATTTTGAATACGATTGAAAAAAAAAACTGTTTTCATCTACTTTTTTGGATTTTATATTTTAAGTACAAATATAATTCCGATTACCTAACAGATTTTTATTAATTAACTATGATAATGCTTTTTATAATTAAAAAATACCAAAATATATTTTGCATGTAATTTGAGCATCATTAAAAAAAATTATTAAAAGGAACTCCAGTGTCGAATCTGCGTCAAAGAGTTATATCAAGCTTACACAGCAGCCTGCCGGATACGGCTTTTCTACACTCAATTTGTTCCCACGAAATCTTCAGCCTAACGGTTGAAGAAATAAATTGTTAGTGCAAAATAAATATTGAAATAATGCTGCAAAACCATTATTACAAATAAAAAGCTAGGTACATAAACATCGTATTAAAAGAACTTTCCCACTAACTTGAGTAGGTGGAAGAGCAATTACTGTTGTAAGGGCTACTTCTTATAGCTTTTCAGTATAGATTTGTTATAAGTTCTAAAAGAGAGGTGTCTTGCAAGAGCGATTATATTTCGCTATTTCTTCAAGGGCTGTGTAGAAATCATGTTTGTATTTTTAAATTTTAGGTATCTAAAGGCTCTTGGTTCTTTATTTTTATTCGCTTTGTCTTAGCCTTTTCAATATTATCCAACTGAAGTCTAATTCATCATTGGAAGAGGATGATATAGACTCAGTTGCAATGCCTGATTCGAATACTCCATTCGTTTTGAGAATAATTTCGTTCTTAGTGAAAATTTATAGATGGCTTTCTTTGCCATTTTAATTTGTTCGTCATCCAATAAAATTCGGTATTTTGGATCTACATATATTGAACCCAATAAGATTTCTTTTCATTGTCTAGCTATCTGGCGGCGTAGCGCGTAAGCAGAATCGATGGTTCATAAGTTTACTTATTGATGTAGCTGGCAAGTCTTGGTAATGAGTGTCTATTTTTGTGAGCTTGAAACTTGCCGACATTTATTTCCATCTGCATATTTTTGTAGACAATTAAGTTTTTTTTTTAAATTAGTAATAGGGATCACCTTGTTTTGAAATAAGTGCTACGACAACAAGCTCTTTAGTCAACTTTTAAATTATTTTTTCTTGCGCTTAATAAATTTCTAATTGTATACTCGAATGATAGGTCATTCTGCTGACCAGTGATCCTTTTTTTAAAGCCTTTTGAAAACGCAATTTTAATTATAATCACTCCATAATATACTTTTAACTCACAACTCTGGGTATAAATTTTTTTTTGCTCTTAACACTGACTTCTAAAAAAATAAATTAAGGTGTCTTGTGATGCTTGTAATTTATTATGGGACAGAGACATTAATTCCTATTTCTACTGAGATCCAGCGTTTTTTTTTTTTTTTTTTTTTTTTTTTTTTTTTTTTTTTTTTTTTTTNGTATTCACATTGTACTCACATTTATTCTGAGAAAAATTGATTTAGTAATATAATACATTTTTATTTATTCGATAATGCTGTAGTATTCTATAGTAAAAATACTACAGCATTAAGTATACCGCTTTTCGAAAATTTAGAATCTTCTATGCAACATTGAAATTGATGGAAAAATTATCAGCTTGTTTACTTTTGAAAGTCGTATTCAGTGAAACTTTTTTTTTCATTCATATGATGCCAAATTTTTATTACCAATTGTTATCCAATTGCCGTCTGTTTTTTTTATTTATTTTTTATTTTTTTATTTTTATTGTTTGTGTAAAATTTTGTCCCATGAAAGAAGAAAGTACTGAAATCGATTAAACCTCATTATATAATCAAATTTTTTTTTTTTTGTGTTACATTTTCTAAATGAAAGCTGATTATTTAATAAATATTAAAACGAATTGAGTTTATCTATATTTCTTGTCCTTCTACTTCCATTAAAGATGAAAAGAAATAATGGTGCCTTTTTTATCGTTTTTTTATGACACTGAAAAGTTATGGTTGTCATTTACATCGGAATTGAATTGTGTTTCTGATTATTATTTTGTTTGACATCGTAATTGATGTTATCGCATTTCTGCAAGCAGACACTCCAGTCCGTCTTGTCTGCTCTGTGAAGTTTTTTTTTTTAAAAAAACTGTTTTAATTTTATTTTGTTGAGTTTTACTTTTCTTTACTATTCAGTTAAATACTTACTCAATTCTTTTAGACTTAATGAAATTTTTCCTTAAAGAGAGCGCTATACACTGCTAATTCCATTTGCTATAAAGGAAGCAGTGTACTGCTCTGCAATTGAATGAGCAGCGTAAGTGCTCACGATCGATTCCGCGAAAAGTGACTTGACAACTATTTTCCTTCTATTGCTAATGCTATGAATTCTAAAATAGAATGTCAAAAAACTGATAAAACAAAATTTATTTTTGAAAAAAAATATTTGCAATATGTAGTTTATCATACCAAGTCTGCGAAATATATAAAAATCTCAATTTTTAATTTTTTTATCGCTTACGTTGATTTTTCAATGACACGGCAGTCTACACGGCTCTCTTTATTGCAAATTCTCTTTAATCTACATAAATAATTTAAAGTTTAGAAAAATATGAGATCAGGTAAGCAATAAATAAAACGCGAAGTTATAAATGATGAAATTGTTTTTCAAAATTCAAACAAATTATGACAGTATTATGTTGTGGGAAGTAATCCTCCCATAATTTGTTTGCATTTTGATATTTTGAAAGCATTTTTTTTTCTTCAGCTTTTGAAGCGCCATGGTTTATTATGTTAATCTGAACTAATTTTTTCTAAACCTTAAATTTTAAAATACGACTGGTGGTAACATCGAATTTGCCACTAAAAGTTTCTCCCTACGGCATAGCGTCCTCTTAAGGGACTGTGAAATCTTTCGTATCTATTAAAGGCTCTATTTTCAAATATAGTGTGCACATTTTAGTACGACCCCCATTAGTGCGACCGTTCCATTATAACGACCGCTCTATGAAGTTCCTCTTGCTGTTCCATAGATGCAATGTTATTTTAACGCCCAATAGAACATCCGAACAGAATAGTTTATTCCAATATAGCAACCGAAATTTTGTTTCGTTTTATTTTCCGGGAATTTTTTCAAAAATAGGCGTTTAAAATATTTTTAGTTTCAAAAACAACATTTTTCCATTGATAACGTAATTTTAGAGAAAACTATTCAAACTACTATTTTTTTAAAAAAAAACTTATTGCTGAATAAGCATGAAACTTCTTCAATTTTCTATGAAGGAAGAAGCAGTGACAAAACCACCTATTCCAAACGTATGAGGTCCTGGGCGTAATTTATGGTCAAAACGATTGTAAAATATCGTTTACTTCTTACATTATTGAGAATTTTAAATGTATGCTGCCACGTCATTTAGAAATCTGAGTTTCCTGTATAACCTATCGAAATTTCTTTTCAAAGGTTTTCAAAACCTAGAAAAAGCACTGTCTGTGCACCCCATTAAGAGATGTCATTTGAAAAAAACTAAATGTATTTTTAATATTTATAGTACAATCAATATTACATAATAATTTTACTTTATCGATGTAAAAATGACTATGTATTGGTTTTAAAATTCTATTTAAAGTGTAGCATATTTTTTTGTAAAATATGCCCAGTATTGATTGATAAGACATAAGTAAATATCTGCACTCATTTTATGTTGTCACACTATAGCGACCTCACATTTTTACGACCATTTTCGTTCGGACCATAGTAATCATATCGATCTTCATTGTATCAGTTAATGGATCTTTTTTTAAGATTTTTGAACCTTTGAGAAAATATTTTTGATTTATACAGTTGGACCTCTATTTAACGAAGCTACTAAATCCCGATAATAAGTTCGTTATAAAGAAAATTCGTTAAATAGAAAATCGTCTTTTAAAATACTTAAACAACACAAAACAGGTTTTAAATTCATAAACGCTAGACATAATTAAAATAGCAATTAATACACCTTTATCTTGTAAACTAGTATCTAACTATTTATTTTATAAATTTTAGCCATAAAAGAAATCTGCATGGAAAGCAAGAATAGAGCAAAACATTACCCAGTGTTACACTATCATGATACATACATTTTAACCTAAAGAACTAAATTTATGTATTAAATTATAGCTGTATTAATTTACTGTATAAAATTATAACTGAAGTAATTTTAAACATACACTACCGCATGCGTTCTTAAGTTTAAATGCTACTGATAAAATCCGTTAGTTTTGCCAGAGTTTTTCGTTTGAACAGCTAACAAAAAGGAAAAGGGATTTTATCGCTTTCTCTAGAAGTTAAGTGGCTTCGAAAATCAATTTAAGGTGATTTCCCCCATAAAATGCGTTAACAAGTTTGAAATATTTTGGGAAATAGGGAAAGTGGATCCCAAAGAAAATTTCGTTAAATAGTAAATTCACTTCGCTATTTGGAAGTTATTTTGAGACGAAATTTCTAAAATGTTCTTGGTTCCTCGAAAAAATTCGCAAAATAGAGAAATTTGCTAAATGGAAGTTCGTTAAATCGAAGTCCGACTGTATATATATATATACAGGAATCTGTCCAGGCCGAATTTACTACCGTTTAGCGGTACCTTCACAAATTCAATTTTAGGTAAAACGGTAGTTTCACAAATTTAGCTTTAGGAAAAACGGTAGTTTCACAAAATACTTTTTCTTAAAATTTTATTTTTGTATCCCTTAAAAAACGATAAATCTATATTTTTACCATGTTTTTGTGTTGACTTTTTAATATAATTTTTAATTTTTCACAAATTATGTCAAAATTTTTACAAAATAGGTACCTTTCAGAAAAACCTAGACAGACCCCTGATATATATATATATGTGTGTGTGTGTGTGTGAGATTGAGGTTTGACAATATTTACTTTTTTTTCTTAAGAGAAATTTCTGTTAAAAGAGAAGAATCAATCCGATGACTGACAATTTTCAAAACAAGTCGTCATTAAAACTGAAACTGCACAATTACTTTGAAATATAATAACAAAAATATTGCCGTAACCCATTAGTTGTCTGTTTTCAAACCGGTATCAAAACAATTGCCACAATAGAGGGATAGTCTCTTTCTTAACGTCAATTTACTTTGGGATTTACGTAATGATGCTAAAGATAAAAAGTATCTTTTCGTTACGCAAGCTCCGTTCTTTTTTTTTTTGAGCTTTGGACGTAAAACGCCGACGTAGCGTTTCTCTCATTATTTGAAAGTGAATTTTATACAGAAACGCTGCTGTTGATTTTAAGTAAATAAACAAATAACATTTATCCATTTTTAAATAGTTTCTACGTATGCCTTTTTTTAATTAATGATTTGCTTATTAATTTTTATAAGTAACGGGTTTTTTCATGGGCAAAAAATCCCATGAATTGCTTTGTTGAAATGAAAATTAAGCAAATACACAAAGGTGTAAGAAAAATTAGTTTTTAAACCCAATATAATTCAACTATTTAAAAATGTTTATTCGGTTTTCATTTGTCTCTGTGTCTGTTTTTTTTTCTTTCCGGAAATGGAACATTCACTAAAGCAAAGAGAAAGAAAATGTTGGTTATCAATCCGATTTTTTCCAATAAAAAATAATAATTCGGAGATTCGCTCAATGAAACCGCCCATTTGCAATATATAAAGATTGTGATTAAAGCGCATCCATCTATTGTGCACATCGATATTTTTAAACACCGCTATTACGATGTTCTGAAATATGTTCTTCCGATATTTCGGGATAAATGTCAAATCTGAACTGGCTAGCAACAATGATATTTATCGAACTCGATTGTAACTATCGACAATACTAAATATCGTGACAATTATAATCATCAATACTCTCTTAAGCGTAGGTAGAGACTAAAACTCATTCGGCAATTCTTCGCTTAATTTTTATAAATACTCATAGATTTTTAAAAATAATGATTAATAAAGGTATTTAAATTGTTCAATCGGGTAATGAAAATATTACAATATGTTACATTTAAAAAAAAGAAAAAAATAGTTGAAAAATATCATTAAATATTTATATTTTCTCGACGATGTGCCGTGATTTTAAATTCCGTTATCGCACTGCATTTACTGTGGCAATATTTTTGCAGCATATTTTGCATAAATTTTATAAGTTTAAAATTCGATTTAATATCCGGATTTCGCTACAAATATTCACATTATCAAGCTTTCAACGCTTGCTTGCTTTAACCTTCTGCAGTGATGATTTATTTTTAAAGTAGGCAGAAAAATAAACATAGCACGGTCATGAAATAGTCCATTATTTCTCTTTACACTTTCTATGAATTCTTTCAAATTTAAGCACGTATATTTAAATTTTAAAAAAATATTAATTTCCTTTACATGTTATAATACCTTTCTTTTTCATAATATGCTCAAGTTAGATTGATTTCCTATTGATATTGAATTTTATACCTCCATGCATTATTTATTCCTTCCATTCCTGTTTATTGAAAACACAAAACTATTCACAATATGGTTTTTATAATAGATATTATTAAATTGAACATACTCTGTCAATAATAAGAGGAGAAAAAGTAAATGTCTGATTTATTTATTTATACCTTTCGGAATTTTGGTTCTATTTCATCAAAATTTAAGTGGACTCTGTTATGAACCTTGTAAAATCTAGGTACATTTTGCTGTACTTTTTGTTTGCCAAATTGTGTTTGTATCATTTTTTCTGTTTAAGAATAGCAACCTCACATTAATCTTGATTACAACATTTTCGAATAATTTTTATCAGTTTTTCTAGTTTCATTTATTATATTATATAACAGAAAACATTGTTATCAGATAAATTATTACCTACGGTTAACATCCAATGATACGTAAATATCTTACTGTGCCGTAGGGTGGTTTTTAAAATAAAGTTACAAATAATTTGAAGTGATAGTTTATAGCAATCATAGGGATTCACATTATTAGTAAGACGCTGGTACGCATTTCTTTCAGTGTCTTACTTCTTAGTCATTTAAGTTCTTAATCGCATTGTTTGCCACTTGGTCACATGGATTTGCACATGTGCCATATGCATTTCGCATTTGAACTTCATCAACTACTTTGAAATGTGTTATGTTTTTGAACGAAGGGTTAAAAATCACTTCGTGCGAGATCAGACTTGTAGGGAGGATGTTCCAACACATTCCATTCTATTGTTGAGTTACTTTACACTCTCCCTCTCTCGCATATTGCGATGGTCAGGCTTGAATCAAACCTTCAGTACGTTGTCATTTGTAATAGAAGCACTTGGTCTCTTTGACTTTAGCTTGTTTTTGACTCTTTTATTCGGCCAAGTTATTCATTAATGCTTCCAATTTTTTTAATCAGTGATTTCTGAGTCCTACAGAACTACTAGCTCCATCTACCGGTAGCATTTGACTTCAGAGAAATTTTTTGAGCTTGTCTCCATTTTGTGTTTCCATGCAAAGGATATTTGAACTAGCAGCGAATAACTAAAGGTGCACAAACTATCGATGCATTTTTATCTATTGTCAATTCAGTTTTTTTACAAACGGTTAAAAAAATTTTTTTTTAAATTATAATTTTATCAACGAATTGTTTATTTTTTAATTTTGTTCTTATACTTTATATTAAACATTAAAATTATGAAAGTTCTCACTGAAATAAATATTCATGATAATTAGGGAGTGTCCTTAAAAATGCACTCTATCTCTATTTCCATCAAATGATGAGATCCAGATGAATCAAGAAAAAGAAAAAAAAGCGATTGAATTTAGACCCGATCACATTTCATGGACTATCTGATAGCTTTGTATATATCCTATATCGAACTATCCTACTAAATATTTCCAAATACTAGATAAAATTCATGGTAACCTTATCAGAACACTTATAACCATTTATATATTTAACAAAGGATTTTTTTTCCTTACCCCCTCTTATAGATATAGGCTAGAACAGACTGGAGGTCGCGTTGTTGATAATAAAGAACTTTGGAGAATTAAAATTTTATTTGTTCGTAAACAAAATATTGATGACAAATATTTATCGTTTTTCATGAATATCTGAACAGAATTATTTTTAAATGACTAGTTTCTTTGAACTTGATTTTATGAAAAGGAGAAGAAGAAAAAAGAAAAAGGTTTTTTAACCTTTTGACGCAAATGGGACACCAATGTTTCTTCTATAAATTTCTTTTTTCTGGCGCTCTAATTACAAGTAAAAATATATTTCGATATTTTTTAATTAAAAAAACAGTAATAGTTACGAGGGTTGCTATTTATATTTCTGGCCTTGGCAACAGTAAGTGTTGCTAGGCGACCGAAGACGATTTTAATCGAAAGTTTGATATTTTTAAACATAAATTCAGCAGACGATTTACCATTATAGCTTCATTTGTGTTGTTGACAGTAAATTGAAAAGTTCTTCTCTTTCAAAAAATGGAATTGAATCGTGAACATTTTCGTGCCATTATTTTTCATAACTTTCGACGTGGATTGTCAAGACAAGAGTGCTTCGATGAACTTAATTCTTTATTCAGCGATAAAGCGCCATCCTACAGCACTGTAAAAAATTGGTATAACGAATTTAATCGTGGTCGATGTTCGATCCAGGACGAATCCCGTGCAGGTCGTCCAAAATCCGTTGTTGTGCCAGAAAAGATCGATGCTGTGCGTGAACTGATAAAGCAAGATCGTCATGTGACATACCGTGAGATAGAGGCGTCTTTGGACATTAGTATGACTAGCATCAATAAAATATTGCATGAACATTTGAGCGTAAAAAAAATTTGTTCGCGTTGGATCCCGCATAATCTGACAAACGCTCAAAAAAAGGCTCGTGTCGATTGGTGCAAGGAAATGTTGGAAAAATACGTTCAAGGTACATCAAAGGCTGTGTATAACATCTACACAGGTGACGAATCATGGATCTATGCATATGAGCCGGAAACAAAACAGCAATCAACTGTATGGGTCTTCCAAGACGAGGCAAAACCAACAAAAGTTGTTCGAGGAAGAAGCACATCGAAACAAATGATTGCCTGTTTCTTCGGCATTAACGGTCATGTGGCAACAGTGGCGTTAGAGCAACGCAGGACGGTCAATTCTGAATGGTACACGACCATTTGTTTGCCAGAAGTCATCGGAGAAATTCGAAAAAAGCAGAAGAACAGGCGAATCATTCTTCATCATGACAATGCGAGCTCTCACACATCGACTCAAACAAAGGCATTTCTGACGGAGCGAAAGATCGAACTGATGGGTCATCCGCCGTACAGCCCTGATTTGGCACCCAATGACTTCTTCTTATTCCCACACATCAAAAATAAATTACGTGGACAACGATTTTCGACCCCCGAAGAAGCGGTTGATGCATTCAAAACGCATGTTTTGGAGTTACCTCAATCGGACTGGAAAAAGTGCTTTGAAAATTGGTTCAAACGCATGCAAAAGTGTATTGATCATCATGGAGAATATTTTGTAAAACAATAAAACCAATTTCGATCCTACATCTTTGTTTCTTTCATTATTAAGCCAGAAATATAAATAGCAACCCTCGTACTAATAAGAAAATCTGATAGTTTATCGGAATTATATTTGCACTTTAACATAACATCCAAAAATGTAGTTTGAATTTCTTTCTTCATTCCAAAAATGTAGCAATAATTGATTTCAAGGATAAATAACTGCAAAAAAAGTTGAAATTTGTGAAACTATTGTTCTAAAATGAGCCGTGTTTGAAAGATAATACGCATTAAAAGACACCAGTGTTTTTCGCTGTATTTCATAACCATAAATTGTTAAAGTCTTAAATATAATATTTTTCATTTACATTATTACTTACTTAAATCAATACAAAATAAGGGGAGGAGTTGAATAAAAATTCTGCGTCAAAAGGTTAAATAAGGACTTATTTTATAATTTTTTTTTAAATGAAACCCAAAATAGAAAATTATGATACAAATATGTGGTACTTAAAAATTATTATACTAGGCTCAGAATATCACTTAAATGCCTAAAATGGGGTCATAGATATAATACCAGAATATGATTCTATCAAAATATTCTTTTTTTTTTATCTGTCTTTTTACTTTTCGAAAATAAGTTATAATATAAATAAAATACTCACTCAAAAATTAAAATTTTAATTGAATTTCAATAATTGCTGGTGAAAGTTTTACTTCGAAACGTTATTAAAAATAATAAAAGCTTACATGGAAAAACCACTATACGGAGGTTAAAAATTGTGTACAGTCTAATATGCCGACAAATTAAAACCACCCTATTTTTCTGTTGAAATTGGGTCTTGTAATTGCATGAACAACAAGATTTAAGTAAAAATTTATTAATTATCCTAATAAGATATAATAATTTGTTGTTAATATATGTATGAACTTAAATTTAGGAAAAGGAATTAGCATTATTATAGAATAGATATTATTTTTTGTATATTGTAGCATAAAGATTAGCATTATTTTGAAGAAGGAACTTATATTAAGCAAAAGGAATCAGCGTTACTATAGAATAAACATTATATATCGTATGTTATAGCATTATTTTGAAGAATGAACTTAAATTTAACAAAATGGATTAGCATTGTTATAGAATAAATAATATATATTGTATATTTTAGCATTTATTTATCATTATTTTAAATAATGAACTTACATTTAGCAAAAACGAACATTTAAAATTTCTGATGCCTCTGGAACGATTTAGCATGTATTACCATAAATGCCGTAAGGTTTTTTGATCACCTTTATGTTTGGATTCTTTTGCAATTCGGTAATTTTTGTATTGTAATTAACAGCTAAAGATATTTTTGATTTCTAATTAATATTTCTTTAAATATACGAAAAAAAATTTATTTCGCTGTCAAATTTGTCAGTACCATTATCTAATCAAAAATAGTGGCTCAATTAGAACAGACCTTTAATTATTTCTTTTTCTTTATTTTTTCATCATTAGTAACTCTTCATAAGACTGAAGCATCTATTATATATATATA